>NW_027397103.1:13783778-13841112 GCF_003265705.2 Callorhinus ursinus | reverse complement strand
GTGCACACCTGTGGCCTCGGAACCGTGCTCACTGCATGTGCACACCTGTGGACCTTTGCTCTGCCTTTTCCTCTGCCCTGGGATGCTCTTCTTCCAGCCTTGTCCTCGGAGAGCCCCAGACACCTTCAATGTCACCTGCATGATCTTCTGCACAAAGCCACTGTTCCTCCTTGCTCTTGTCCTCCCCTTGCATACACCTTGAGTGGCTGCCAGTTGTGAACACCCGGAGGACAGGAGCCACATTTTATCCGCTCACCCGCCCCCACCCCCACCCCCTCCCCCGCTCCTGCCAGGGTCCCACCCAGACTGCATGCTCACAACCGGCCGAACCGAATGACCCTGCGGTGAGCAGGAAGAGCTGGCAGTAATTAATAAAGAAAGCAGGGACCCCTGTTCCAGCTCGAGTACAGGAGACCAATTCATCCTCCACCCCGATTCAAACCCAAAGGGGCAGAACAAAATTGGCAAACGCAAGTGAAGGGGGAAAAATGTTCAAGCCAAGCAAAATCAGGAGGAAAAAGGCAGTCTTGAGGGAGGAACTCATGAATCTGTGGGAACATGAAGGGGAGAAAGTAGGAGCTGAAGACCCATTTTGCAGCCTCCGGTCCCAGGGATCAGCTTTCTGTCACTTGCTGTTATGTGCAGCTTCATTACCAAGTGAGAGAATAAAGTCCCCTCTGAGACACAAAATGCACATGAACTTCAGAAGGGCTGCAAGGACCCCCCAGCCCAGAGCCCCCTGCAGGGTGGCTGAGGGCAGATGGCTTGGGTGTCTCCAGCGGGGGGGGGGGCGGGTAAGAGCCAACTGCAAGGGAGGTGTGATAGACTGGGCTTCAGAGGGGAGTTCTCTGGCTAAGAAAGCAGAGATTTGGAGTAGGAATTAGAAAACGTGTATTTTGCTCCAGAAATGATAAATAAAATCCAGAAAGTCCAGACATAGGATTTGAAGGTCCACAGGAATTTCCGAAACACCTGCCACATGCCAGCCTCCGAGGACACAGGATGAGTAAGGACCAGTCCTTTCCTCTGAAGAGCGCAGAGTGATTTTAGAGGAGAGACCCCATGAATAAGTGCAGTGATGCAGTGTGGGGTCAGCATGGCTGAACCAGGCGCAAGACTCAGGGTGAGGGGGTGTGCAGAGGAGCGTTAATGAGGTAGCCAATAAAACAAAAGTCTTTCCCTCCATCTTCCCCTTACAGCCGATGGCTCCACAGCAGGGGTGGGGGCAGGAACGGCCGCCCACCCCCACAGCCACTGGCTCCCAGAGACCAGTTCCCGCTAATCAGATGTGTCCTCCGCAGCACTTTTAAGACCCCAGCTCTTGGATCCTTCCCACAAGGAGACATTTTTTTTAACATTCTTTTTTTTTTTTTAAATTAACATATAATGTATTACTTGTTTCAGGGATACAGGTCATCAGTCTTGCACAATTCACAGCGCTCACCGTAGCACATACCCTCCCCAATGTCTATCACCCAGCCACCCCATCCCTCCCACGCCACCCCCACTCCAGCAACACTCAGTTTGTTTCCTGAGATTAAGAATTCCTCATATCAGTGAGGTCACATGATACATGTCTTTCTCTGATTGACTTATTTCACTCAGCATAACACCCTCCAGTTCCATCCACGTCGTTGCAAATGGCAAGATCTCATTCCTTTTGATGGCTGCATAATATTCCATGGTGTATATATACCACATCTTCTTTATCCATTCATCTGTCGATGGACATCGACAGTTTGGCTATTGTGGACATTGCTGCTATAAACATCAGGGTGTACATACCCCTTCGGATCCCTACATTTGTATCTTTGGGGTAAATACCCAGTAGTGCAATTGCTGGGTCGTATTGTAGCTCTACTTTCAACTTTTTGAGGAACCTCCATACTGTTTTCCAGAGTGGCTGTACCAGCTTGCATTCCCACCAACAGTGTAGGAGGGTTCCCGCAAGGAGACATTTTTAGACTGTTCCCTGGGAACAGTTTTAGAGCATCAGAAAAGTGCAGTTAGGAGCACATGGCTGGTGATCAATAAATGCACATTTAGCTGATGTGGTCTGGGGTTTTTATCCTTTATTTTCTTGGGAAAGCTGTCTCATTTTTATAAGCCAGATATTGTCCCATTTCGCCTTCGATCAGTCAAATAGGCTGGGTAGGCTGAGGCGACAAACCATCCTAGCACTGAGAGTGGCTTAAAAAATAAGTTTATTTCTCATGTTGCATGACCAGCTATCATCTGGGTGCCCTGCTCCACGAGCGGCCAAACAGGGCCTGCCGCCTGTTTTTACAACCAAAGGGTTCCTGAAACACAGCTGTGCTCGTCCATTTACTGCTTTTGTGCAAAGCCTGCAGTGCCAAAACTATTTACTATATAGCCCTTTGCAGAAAAAGTGTGTCAGTCCCTGGTCTACTGCATGTCATTTCACTCCACAATCAATCACCTGGGGAAGACTTCCAGAAAGTTCTGCAGCAGTGACTAAATGCTCTGGCCTGAAATTGCACGGGAATTACCTGCGACTTCCAGTCACGACTCACTGGCCAGAGATCTTTGCATGGCTCCACCCAACCACAAGCAGGCCGGGGTGCAGTCAAATTTCTGATGAACTTCATGGTGACACAGGCACCGTTAGATTCCTTTTTTTTTTTTTTTTAAGAATTCTGCAAACCCTTGAAAAACAACTCATCCCAGGAGAATGATGTGTGGAAACAATCATTTTCAGGAAACTCAGAAAATAGTCAAGAAAGATTAAGGACACCTCTCAAAAAAAAAAAAAAGCATACACACAAACACACACTTCTTTCTCTGATCAGTATTTTTTCTCATTCAAACCTCCAGGCGCCAACATATCCTTGCAAATTTCTCCCAAACCCTTCAGGAGAGTCCTCTGTGCCTTCCCAGGCTGGGCAGAATTTCAAATCTGATTTACTTGAGTTTCTAAGTGCAAGCAGGGATGCCCACAAATGTCCCGAAGTGACAGGCTTTATCCTTGTCAGCGCTGTTCTCGCCTTTGAACTCAGTCCCTCAGTTCCCAAGGGAGCGGTCACCACTTGTGTTTGCTGGCTCCTCACTTCCTCGCCTCCCCCCCTTCCCTCCCCCTGGAAGGGTCTATATTCCCTCTCCTCCCACCCCACCGTACCCACTTCTGAAATGTGTGGTGGCCTCGGCGCCGCTGCAGACTCCCCTCCCCCACCCCCAATTAGGAATCCCTCCAGAGTCCCCTTGACTCATCAATGGCTGTTTGTTGCATTCTATTAAACTCAAACTGCTTATTTCTTCTTTTAATACATAGAGCACCTTCTGTTCAAATCACTGGAGGGCCTTGGATGGTGAGGTGTGTTTTAAGTTTTTAATGAGTCTGATTCAGTGTAGACTCATTTTAAGGTCTACATCTAAAGTTTTCTTATTAGCTTCACAGAGGGAAAAATAAAAAGTATCGGTGCCTAGCATGTCAAGTTTCACCGTTTCACCTAGAGAGATTTCGGCTGCTATTGTGACTGAGAAGAAGCATCAAAGAAGACACCACACGCGCTTGCTCAAGAGACGTGGCAGCAAAGGCAATAGGAAAATGTTCAAACACAAAGTAAACAAACTGAGGAGTTTAACAAGATCACCCAGAACGGAATGGTTTCTGTCTCCTTAAAACTCTATTTATAAATGTTTTCCTAAGAGATAAATAAGCAGATTTCTGGATGACAGAAATGTTTTCTCTTTTAAGCTTTAAGCAAGATGTTTGCTATCACAGCTCCATCTTGGGAAATGCCTATCTGGAAGACCTCAAATCACTGCAGAGGCCAAGCGAACTGCTGGCACCTGGTTTCGAAATGGAGAGCTCACTGCATCACCTTCGCACATGGCCGGTTGCTGGGAATCACCAGAGACCCCCCCCAGATCCCCCCACACGGATGCCCCCCCTTTATGCAGGCACCTGCTGCAATCTGCTGCCGAGAGCAGGTTCGCGATGGGAAATTGAGAAAAGAGGCCATGAATTCAATGCCAGCCTCCTGTTTTATACTTATTATTTTATTTTAGATGCCAGATCAAAGTTAGGCTGTAGCACTTTTTGGCTGTGAAGTTGCCATGATGATAACACTTGCCTGTTTCTGAAAACGGAAGTTTGGCATTCACGACAGGGCACCATCGGCATAGGTGGGTCTAAGCCAGAACCCCTGAATCTCTGTTCAAACGAGCCCTACTTGAAAGCTCCATTCAGCTCTCCAGAACCATGTGCAGAAGCAAAACAATGGTAAATTCAGCAAAGACAAGAGATGTCTTCTGTTGGGGCTGGCCCTGTTCCTGGGGTAGGGGATTAGGACCAGCTGCCCAAACAGTAATTAACAAGACAGGGACAACCCAAAAGGGCAGTGTGATTGGCCGTGGCACAGAGACAAGCGGGGCTGGCACACACGGGCTGAGAATTCCTGCCTTCTCTGGGGTTTGGTGCCAGTCACCTGCCCTCATGAACTGGCAGAGTTTATGAAGCTAATGTGCATTTGGAATCTCCAAGAGTAGAATATGAATTCAGTAAACAATAAGAAGTATTTTCCAAATGTATTTGGTCACCCACCCTTTATGTTGTTTTATGGAAGGGCTCTAAACAGACTAATATACTGTATATGACGTTGGGGGAATAACTCTGCGAGAGAAGGTTTTCAGTGACTTTTCTGCCCCGTGGTTTTCAATGTATAATTTACGTTCAGGTCAAAGGTCTTAAACAACACCAATATCAATCTTTTAAAAGATTAAATTTCATCAAGATAAAATTATAAATCTATGAGAGCCGGAAAAGAATTTGGAGTTTGCAGATTCATGCTCTCATTCTGAGACAGAGGAAACTGAGGCTCAAGGGACAAAATGTTTGTGCCTGGACAGACACACAGAAAGCTGGGTGGCAGCCAAAATTCTGATCTGTTTTCCCCTGATGCTCGACCCAGGCTTCTGCATCATTTCATGCTGAAGCTTCTTGTCATCATTAGGAAAAAAAAAACTAGAAAAATGAAGTGCGATGGGGAAAAGCAACAACTTTTATAGTCTCTGAAAAGGTCACCAAATGCTCTTATTTAAAAGGGATATCATGAAATCTGAAAGTAAAATGCAAGCAGCAAGAACTCAAAATATATGAGTGAACAACAAAAAACTTTTAATGTTGGGTTGTAAGTCACTGACATGCAAAAAATAAACAGGATTATTAGGAAAATTATAGGAGACAAGGTTTAAGATTTTGGTGAGAGAGATACACTGGTGGCAGAGTCATAGAACATAAGATTGATAGTGTGACTGCCATAAAATTTTAAACATATATAAGACAAAAGACTCCATAAAAACTGAATGGATATGACAAATTAGGAACAATATCTGGTACATAAGTAAAGACCTAATATCCAAAATACATAATGGACACCTATAAATCAATAAAGATAAGCCCATAGCCAAATGATATGAAAAGGGATTTCACAGAAAAGGAAGTGCAAATGTCCAATAAACATATGAAAAGATGTTTGACATCGCTAGCAGTCACTGAAATGAAAATCAGAATATGAAGATATTATTGTCAAAAAAAAGAAGATATTATTGTCATTCAACAAACTGACTACATTTAAAAGATTTTATAATATCAAGCACTGAAAAGAATGCAGGGAAATGAAAACTCTCACACATTGCTGGTAGGGTATCGATTAGTATAGCCATTCTGGAAAACAATTGGCCGCTTCAAAACATTCAGAATATGCAAATCCCATGACTTGTTATTTCCATTTCCTGGAACCTTTGCTAGAAAAGCACTTACAAAAGTTCACAAGAGACAAATGCAAACACAATTAACCCACCATTATTGGAAACAGTAAAAATTTGTAAACAAATTAAATGTCCATTGATACAGGAATGGCTAACTAAGCCCTCATCTATTCCTATCATTGGCTCTTTAACAGCAGTTAAAACAATCAAGATGGGAGACTACTGCTTTCAGGAATGATTGCCTGGATAATCCCAATCAGCAATTCTGCAGAGGACAACAAGAAAAACTGATCAAAATATAAGGGTGATTTACTGAAGGAAGCCAAAAAAAAAAAAAAAAAAATGAAGAAGCAAAATCATGAAGAAGTACTGAACCAGAAAGCAGGAGATGACAGAGGCCAGGGGAGAAGAGCCTGGGATTGGAGGTTTCATTCCCTCCATGGACATTTGTCAATAATCAGAGGGGGAAGCTGAGGGGATGACAGCTTCTGACACCTCACAGGGCTACAGACACATAATGAAGTCCAGAGCCGTGAAAGTGGCTGAGGCCTAGTGAAGACACACCCCCACACAGACACTTAAATCTGTTTGGGAACCCCCAGGGCCATATCGTGGGAATGAAAGTGAGTCAAAAATGGGCTGCCACTCATTTTTTTTAAAGATTTTATTTCTTTATTTGACAGAGAGAGAGAGATAGCGAGAGCAGGAACACAAGCAGGGGGAGTGAGAGAGGGAGAGCAGGCTTCCCGCCGAGGACGGAGCCCGATGTGGGACTCGATCCCAGGACCCTGGGATCATGACCTGAGCTGAAGGCAGACGCTTAACAACTGAGCCACCCAGGCGCCCCTCTCTCATTTTTATTTCAAATCATGTCAGTCCCTGAAAGTGTATCAAGATGATCGGAGTTTTCTCTGCTAATCTAGAATGCCAGAGCTCCTAGGCACCTGCAAAAGCAAACATAAACCCTCCAGGAGACAAGTAACCTCATCTAAGGACTCCAAGAATTTCCACGAACAGTTCCAAAAACACAATGTCTGCTACATAACAAAAAATAACCAGACACACAGGGAGACAAGGCAATATGAACTGTCAAAACATGAACATTTAAAAGAACAGACTACAAAAACGCACCCACAGGGGAATGTGATATTGCAGTTTTCAGGCTCAGTCTTAGATTTCTTTTTAAATATTTTAACATTTTATTTGGAAATAATTTCAAACTTACAGAAAAGTTGCAGGAATAAGAATATTATGAAGAATACCCAGATTTGCCTATTAATATTTTATCCTATTTATCATTTACATTGTTGCTTACTCACCCCTGAACATGTGTATTCTCTCTCTCCCTCTCTCTGATTTAACATATGAAAATGAATCCATGTACTTCACCTTAGTAATAAGTTTAAAAAGAAAACATGGTGATTTCAACAAATGAAGAAATAAAGTTTGACACAATTCAACGCAATTTATCCTCTCACCAAAGTAGAAATAGAAAACTCCCTCAATCTCATAAAATACATCCACACACACACACCAAAAAAACTACAGCTAACGATGTATTTTATGGAGAAAGATTGAGTGCTTTCTCCATAAGATCATGAAGAAGGGAATGTTGTCCAACATCACCACTTCTATACAACATTGTACTGGTGTTCTCAATAATAACGTAAGAAAAAGAAATAATAGGTATTCAAATGTGAACTGCCTTTATTAACAGGTGACATAATTGATGGTCATCTATATAGAAAGTTTTAAGAAAACTATCAAAAAAGTTATTAGAACAACAAAGTGAGATTAGTAAAGTCACAGAATATAACATCAATATAAAAAGACAATTGCGAGGGGCGGAGCAAGATGGCGGAGGAGTAGGAGACCTAGATTTCATCTGGTCTCAGGAATTCAGCTGAATAGGGATCAAACCATTCTGAACACCTACGAACTCAACAGGAGATCGAAGAGGAGAGTAGCAACAACTCTCTGAACAGAGAAGCGACCACTTACTGGAAGGTAGGACGTGCGGAGAAGTGAATCCGAGGCGATATTCGGGGAGGGGGCCTCCATTGGCCACTTCTGGCAAGTGCTAGAGCCGCGGAGCACAAAATCGGAACTTTTAGAAGTTGGCTCCACGGAGGGACGTCGCTGCAGTGGCTAAGCGGGGGGTAGAATCCTCGCGGGACAGTGTGGTCTCAGGACCCTCGGGGTCACAGAAAGACCGGGGGTGCCTGAGTGCGGCAGAGCTCCCGGGTATCAGAGCGGGGAAGCCGGCTGCAGAGACGGAGCCGAGGCGCAGGCTCTCAGCTCGGGGTTGCCATAAACTGTGATCCGCGGCCCAGTCGGGCCACTGCTCCTCCAGCAGGGACCCCACAAGCGGCAGATCCGGGGAGACTCCCCTTCCTCCCCCGGTAGGAGCGGCGCGGGAGTGCACCGCAGGGATCTGCTGGGTTTGGAGACTCCACACGGGGTCGGGTGCCAGACATAGAAACGCTCGGTCACAGGCCGGGTGAGCACGGAGTGCGGCCGGAGACCGGGGATACGGGAGTGACTGCTTTTCTCTGGGGGCGCACTGAGGAGCGGGGCCCCGAGTTCTCAGCTCCTCCGAGTGGAGACTGGGAGGCCACCATTTTCACCCTGGTCCTCCAAAGCTGCACCGAGAGCTTGCAGGGAACAAAAGCTCCTGAGAGCAAACCCGAGCAGCTTGCTTAGCCCAGACCGACAAGGGCGGGGCAATTCCGCCTCCGGCAAAGACATTTGGGAACCACGGCAACAGGTCTCTCCCCCAGAAGATCAGCACGAACACCCAGCAAGCCAAGACCAAGTTTACCGATCAAGGAGAATGGGAGAACTCCAGCGCTAGGGGAATACTGCACATAGAATTCATGGCTTTTTTTACCATAATTCACTAGTTTTTCAAAGTTAATTTTTTAACTGTTTTTTCTTTAATTTTTCTTTTTCCCTTTTTCAACCAACATCTTATCCCTTTTTTATTTATTTTTTTAAGATTTTATTTATTTATTTGAGAGAGAGAGAATGAGAGATAGCACGAGAGGGAAGAGGGTCAGAGGAAGAAGCAGACTCCCTGCTGAGCAGGAGCCCGATGTGGGACTCGATCCCGGGACTCCAGGATCATGACCTGAGCCGAAGGCAGTCGCTTAACCAACTGAGCCACCAGGCGCCCTATCAATCCGTTTTTCAAAAAACATTTTTTATTTTTCATTTTTAGAGTCATATTTTATCCCTTCATAGTACTTACCCTTATTTTTGGCATATATATATATAAGTTGTTCTCTCTTTAAAATTTTAAGATACAGTTTCTTCTAACAGATCAAAATATACCCTAAATCACTAGTGTATGGCTTTGTTCTAGTCTCCTGCCTGATCACATTCTCTCCCTTTTTTTTTTCTTTTTTTTTTTAAATCTTCTTTCTTTTTTCAAACAACTTCTTATCTCATCAATTCCTTTTATACAATCTTTTATAATTTTCATCTTTACAGTCATCTTCCATCCCTTCATTGTATCAACCCTTCTTTTGTACATATATAAGTCTTTCTTCCTTTAAAATTTTAGGAGGCACTTTTTTCTAACAGACCAAAATACACCCAAAATCTAGTGTGTGGCACTGATCTTTGCACTAGCCTGATCATATTTGATCATATTCTGGGTTTTTCTTTTGTATTCTTCTGTTTTTGTTTTTATCTTTTTCTTTTTTTTTTTCTTTCTCTTTCTTTTTTCTTTCTTTCCCTTTCTTTTCCCCTGGTTTCAGGTCTTTTCTGATTTGTATAGAGTATATTTGCTGGGGACATTGTTAACCTGTTAGCATTTTGTTCTCTCATTCATCTATTCTCCTCTGGACAAAATGACAAGATGAAAAAAATCACCTCAGCAAAAAGAACAAGAGGTAGTACCGTCTGCCAGGGACCTACTCAATACGGACATTAGTACGATGTCGGACCTAGAGTTCAGAATCGTGACTTTAAAGATACTAGCTGGGCTTGAAAAAAGCGTGGAAGTTATTAGAGAAACCCTTTCTGGAGAAATAAAAGAACTAAAATCTAACCAAGTCGAAATCAAAAAGGCTATTGATGAGGTGCAATCAAAAATGGGGGCACTAACTGCTAGGATAAATGAGGCAGAGGAGAGAATCAACGATATAGAAGACCAAATGATGGAAAATAAAGAGGCTGAGAAAAAGAGAGAGAAACAACTACAGGATCACGAGGGCAGAATTCGAGAGATAAGTGATACGATAAGACGAAACAACATTAGAATAATTGGGATCCCAGAAGAAGAAGAAGAGAGAGAGAGGGGGGCAGAAGGTATATTGGAGCAAATTATAGCAGAAAACTTCCCTAATGTGAGGAAGGAAACAGGCATCAAAATCCAGGAGGCACAGAGAACCCCTCTCAAAATCAATAAAAATAGATTAACACCCCGACATCTAATCGTAAAGCTTATGAGTCTCAGAGACAAAGAGAAAACCCTGAAAGCAGCTCGGGAGAAGAGATATGTAACCTATAATGGTAGAAATATTAGATTGGCAACAGACCTATCCATAGAGACCTGGCAGGCCAGAAAGGACTGGCAAGATATCTTCAGAGCACTAAAGGAGAAAAATATGCAGCCAAGAATACTATATCCAGCTAGGCTGTCATTGAAAATAGAAGGAGAGATAAAAAGCTTCCAGGACAAACAAAAACTAAAGGAATTTGCAAACACGAAACCAGCCCTCCAAAAAATATTGAAAGGGGTCCTCTAAGCAAAGAGAGAGCCTAAAAGCAGCATAGATCAGAAAGGAACACAGACAATATACAGTAACAGTCACCTACAGGCAATACAATGGCACTAAATTCATACCTTTCAATAGTTACCCTGAATGTAAATGGGCTAAATGCCCCAATCAAAAGACACAGGCTATCAGATTGGATTAAAAAACAAGACCCATCGATATGCTGTCTGCAAGAGACTCATTTTAGACCCAAAGACACGCCCAGATTGAAAGTGAGGGAGTGGAAAACCATTTACCATGCTAAAGGACACCAAAACAAAGCTGGGGTGGCAATCCTTAGATCAGACAAATTAGATTTTAAAACAAAGACTGTAATAAGAGATGAGGAAGGACACTATATCCTACTTAAAGGGTCTATCCAACAAGAAGATCTAACAATTGTAAATATCTATGCCCCTAATGTGGGAGCAGCCAATTATATAAGGCAATTAATAACAAAAGCAAAGAAACACATTGACAACAATACAGTAATAGTGGGAGACTTTAACACCCCCCTGACTGAAATGGCCAGATCATCTAAGAAAAAGATCAACAAGGAAATAAAGACTTTAAATGACACACTGGACCAAATGGACTTCACAGACATATTCACAACATTCCATCCCAAAGCAACAGAATACACATTCTTCTCTAGTGCCCACGGAACATTCTCCAGAATTGATCACATCCTAGTTCACAAATCAGGTCTCAAGGTTGGTACCAAAAGATTGAGATCATTCTGTGCATATTTTCAACCAGAATGCTTTGAAACTAGAATTCAATCACAAGAGGAAAGTCGGAAAGAACTCAAATACATGGAGGCTAAAGAGCATCCTACTAAACACTGAATGGGTCAACCAGGAAATTAAAGAAGAATTAAAAAAAATTCATGGAAACCAATGAAAATGAAAACACAACTGTTCAAAACCTTTGGGATACAGCAAAGGCAGTCCTGAGAGGAAAGTATATAGCAATACAAGCCTTTCTCAAGAAACAAGAAAGGTCTCAAATACACAACCTAACCCTACACCTAAAGGAGCTGGAGAAAGAACAGCAAAGAGGGCCTAAACCCAGCAGGAGAAGAGAAATAATAAAGATCAGAGCAGAAATCAATGAAATAGAAACCAAAAGAACAGTAGAACAGTTCAACAAAACTAAGAGCTGGTTCTTTGAAAGAATTAACAAGATTGATAAACCCCTGGCCAGACTGATCAAAAAGAAAAGAGAAATGGCCCAAATCAACAAAATCATGAATGAAAGAGGAGAGATCACAACCAACGCCAAAGAAATACAAACAACTATAAGAACATATTATGAGCAACTCTATGCCAGCACATTAGATAACCTGGAAGAAATGGGTGCATTCCTAGAGATGTATCAACTACCAAAATTGAACCAGGAAGAAACAGAAAACCTGAACAGACCTATAACCACTAAGGAAATTGAAGCAGTCATCAAAAATCTCCCAACAAACAAAAGCTCAGGGCCAGATGGCTTCCCAGGGGAATTCTATCAGACATTTCAAGAAGAATTAATACCTAGTCTCCTGAAACTGTTCCAAAAAATAGAAATAGAAGGAAAACTTCCAAACTCATTTTATGAGGCCACCATTACCTTGATCCCAAAACCAGACAAAGACCCCATCAAAAAGGAGAATTACAGACCAATATCCTTGATGAACATGGATGCAAAAATTCTCACCAAAATACTAGCCAACAGGATCCAACAGTACATTAAAAGGATTATTCACCACGACTAAGTGGGATTTATCCCTGGGCTGCAAGGTTGGTTCAACATCCGCAAATCAATCAACATGATACAATACATTAACAAAAGAAAGAACAAGAGTCCTATGATTCTCTCAATAGATGCAGAAAAAGCATTTAACAAAGTACAGCATCCTTTCTTGATCAAAACTCTTCAGAGTATAGGGATAGAGGGTACCTACCTCAATATCATAAAAGCCATCTATGAGAAACCTACAGTGAATATCATTCTCAATGGGGAAAAGCTGAGAGCTTTTCCCCTAAGGTCAGGAACGCAGCAGAGATGTCCACTATCACCACTGCAGTATGGAGGTTCCTCAAACAGTTGAAAATAGAGCTACCCTACGATCCAGCAATTGCACTACTGGGTATTTACCACAAAGATACAAATGTAGGGATCCGAAGGGGTACGTGCACCCCAATGTTTATAGCAGCAATGTCCACAATAGCCAAACTGTGGAAAGACCCAAGATGTCCATCGATAGATGAATGGATAAAGAAGATGTGGTATATATACACCATGGAATATTATGCAGCCATCAAAAGGAATGAGATCTTGCCATTTGCAATGACGTGGATGGAACTGGAGGGTGTTATGCTGAGTGAAATAAGTCAATCAGAGAAAGACATGTATCACATGACCTCACTGATATGAGGAATTCTTAATCTCAGGAAACAAACTGAGGGTTGCTGGAGTGGGGGTGGGGTGGGAGCGAGGGGGTGCCTGGGTGATAGACATTGGGGAGGGTATGGGCTATGGTGAGCGCTGTGAATTGTGCAAGACTGTTGAATCACAGATCTGTACTTCTGAAACAAATAATGCAACATGTTAAGAAAAAAGAAAAAGAAGATAGCAGGAGGGGAAGAATGAAGGGGAGTAAGTCGGAGGGGGAGACGAACCATGAGAGACGATAGACTCTGAAAAACAAACTGAGGGTTCTAGAGGGGATGGGGGTGGGGGGATGGGTTAGCCTGGTGATGGGTATTAAAGAGGGCACATGCTGCGTGGAGCACTGGGTTTTATGCACAAACAATGAACCATGGAACACTACATCCAAAACTAATGATGTAATGTATGGTGATTAACATAACAATAAAAATTTTAAAAAAATACTTAGGAATAAATGCAACAAAATATTTGCAATACCTGCATGCTAAAAACTATAAAACATTTTCTGAGAAAAATATATGTAAGACCTAAATAAATGGATAGCTGTAACCTATTCATATAGCATAACACTCAATATTATTAAAATGTATGTTAATTCTCCCCCAAATTGAGCTAGAGATTCAAAGTAATCTCAGTCAAAAATCCCAGCAGGCTTTTTGGTATAAATTGATAAACTGATTCCAAAACTTATATTGAAATTCAAAAGACTTCGATCAGCAGAACAATTTTGAAACAGAAGATGAAACTGAAGAGCTAAATTCAAGATAATTAAAATAATGTGGACAAACAGACCTGTAGCTACATGGCACGAAACAGAGAGTCCACAAATAGACTTGAAAAAATATACGGTCAGTTGATTTTCAACAAAGGTATCAAGGTACTTCAACAAGTAAAGAAATGTTTCAACAAATGGCAAAAAAAAAAAAAAAATGGTAGGAAATAAGGGAAAAGTCAGTCTAGGCAGAGAAGAGAGAACAAAGAAAAGAAAAGGAAAAGAAAAGAAAAGAAAAGAATCTGGACCCTTACTTCTAGCCATTTGCAAAAATAAACTCTGATGAATTCTAGGCCTAAGCATTAGAACTGTACTACAAAACCCATACAAGGAAATGTAGTATAAAATCCTTATGACTTCAGGTAGGGTAAAAAATTGATAGGACATAAAAACCATGACCCAAATTGATATACTACACTTCATTAAAATCTAAAACTTTTGTCCTTCAAAAGGCATTGGTAAGAAAATTAAAAGGAAAGCACAGACTAGTAGAAAATGTTTGCAAAATATGTATGTAATAAGAGACCGGTATCCAAAATACAAAAACAACTCTTACAACTTAATAATTAGAAACCAGTCAACCTGGGTTTTTTTTAACGGACAAAAGATTTGAACAGACATTTCAACAAGGAAGAAACATGAACGCTAATAAGTACAAGAAAAGACGCTCAAAATATTTAGTTATTAAAGAAATGCAAATAAAACCACACTGAGATACTCTATATAGATGCAAGAGTGGTTAAAATTAAAGACTGACAATATCAAATGTTGACAAGGATGAGGAGCAACCGAAACTCTTACACTGCTGTAGGAGGTATAAATGATACAGTCACTTTGAAAAGGAATTTGGCAGTTTTTTACAAAATTAAACATGCACTTACAATATGATTCAGTGATCGTAATCCTGGGGATTTAACCACATGATGAACAGGAATGAGGTAAACTTTGAGAAATATGCCATTTGAACAGTAACCAGGAGGAAACAGATATAATAATTATATCGAAGTAGATTTTAAGACAAAAAGCACAAAAAGATGTAAAGAGGGTAACTTCAAAGTGACAAAGGTCCAATTCACCAAGAATCCACAGAATATGGCTTAGCTAATGAAATTGTAAGTAGGGTAAAATCAAGTCCCAAATGCAACACTATGGTCCTTTCTTTGCCACCAACAGGCTGTGTCATGCTCAATGGTTCAATGACTTTATTCCTTTGTTTTCATTCATCTGCAAAACTAGATAAGAAATAATACCGACACTGATGACATCATAAGGTTGATTATGAATGCCAAATGACACACTTCATTACCAGTGAAATTGGATGACTTGAGTTGGGAAGGGGAAAGAAGGAGTAATTTATGAAGGGCATACCATGTAGGAAAAAATATACTAGAGGCTGTATTTTTTTTTATGTAATCTTCCCAGCAACCCAATAAGGTAGTTATGTTTTGTATTCACTTTTCACAAGTGAGAAACAAAAGGCCTGAAGAGGCTCAGTGATTTTCCCAAAGAGAGCAAATTACAGAGCCAAAATTCAAATCCAAATCTCTTTTACTAGAAGGTTGCACTTAAGTCTGGTTACTTCTTAATGAATATAAAATCAGACCTTCTGGTTGGATATTCCACAGGCCACTCTGTCATGTTACCTTTCTCAAGTCCTATTTTATTTTTTTTAAGAATTTATTTATTTATTTGAGAGAGAGAATGAGAAACAGAGAGCACAGGAGAGGGGGGAGGGTCAGAGGGAGAAGCAGACTCCCCGCTGAGCAGGGAGCCCGATGCGGGACTCGATCCCGGGACTCCAGGATCATGACCTGAGCCGAAAGCAGTTGCTTAACCAACTGAGCCACCCAGGCGCCCTCTCAAGTCCTATTTTAAAGTTCACATCCTTAACATATAAGTAGCTTACAGAAATCAAGAAAATGCCTAAAGTAATATGGACTAACATTCATTGAGCACTGACTATTTACAGACCCAGTGACATAAAATTATCTCATAAAATCTTCATAGCAATTCTGTGATGTAAGGTAACAGCCAGAGTCCAATCAGTAATTTGAATAAGAAAATTTTAATACAAATAATTATTAACTACAATAGGGAAGAAGTTATCAACATAATAATTTAAAAAAAAAAAACTCAAAAGAAACCCTAGAGCTGATGGAAAGTGGGACTACCTGACAGGGGTTGGAGGAGGCCTTCATGAGGCTGAGACGCAGACTTTGCCGGAGAGAGCAAGGCTGCAGCCCCCGGATGTAGAGGAGTGCTTTGGGTTGCCCAGCCCAGAGCTGGCCCACAGTCACTAGGCCAGCAGGGAACACTTCCACGCAAGACGACTGATGCCGGTGGGCAGGAACACAGAGTTGGTCTGTGTCAGGAGCCTACTCACCAGCAGGGCGGCACAAAGCCTGGGGTGCAAGATGTTCACACCAGGAGCCAAAGGAAGGCCAAGGCTAGCACACGAGCATACGGGGGGGGCACTGGGCATCCACTACCTGGCAGGGTGGCACAAGACCTGGGGGGCACAGTGTCCAACTTGGGAAGGCCCCAGCAAAGTGGTCCCCAGGCCAGGCTGGGGCTGTGAGCTCAGGGAGTGATTGCACGCTCAGGTCCATGTCTAGAGTGATGTGACACTCCGTGTCATCCACATACACCGCCTTAGAAGACAAATCAACAGCACTCCAGATGCCCAAGGAGAAAGCCCTTCCTCCTGCATTCCCTCCAGCACTCTCTACTGACAAAGCTTAAATCATGCTCACTGCAAAGGAGACATGCTTAGTGTCCATCCCATGATCTCTGAGCAGGTGTTGAAGAGAGCACTGGGGGCAGAGAGGAAAAACATTTGTAACTGGCAAAGGGAGGTACTATCAGTAACCCCACTTTACAAATGAAGACACTGAGGCAATCAAAGTCACTAGTAAATGACCGAGGCAGGCTGCACACACAGTCACACAGCTGACCTTCTCAACACCGGGCCTCACCCTGCAAAGATGGGAAAAGACAATTACCAAAAGCAGAAATACAAATGGTCAATAAGCGTCTGAAAGTTCACTGGTCCCGTTAGAGAGAAAAGCAATTTAGAAAACAGTCAGATACATTTTATATTAATCAAATAAGTAAAAATGTTAATACGATAATATTCAATACAACGAGGAAGAGCACTTCATATACTTTCTGTTGGAGCAGCGTATCACTCAGGGTTCAACCAGAGAACCAGTAGGAGACAGATGTTAAGAGACATGTCAGAAGGAACTGGCTTGAGCAACGGCAAGGGGCTGGCTAGTCATCTTTAAAACCTATAAGGCAGGCCCTCAGGAAACACAGGCTGGAACATCTCAGACAGGAACTGAAGCTGCTGTCCACAGGCAGGATTTCTTCTTGCCTGCAGGAGACTTCAGTTCTGCTCATAAGGTACTTCAAGTGATTGGACCAGGCCCACCAGATTAGCTAAAATAAACTCCTTTACTTCAAACCAACTGATTATGAACTTTAATCACATCTACCTCAGAGTAATACCTACATTCGTGTTTGACTGAATAACTAGGGACTACAGCCTTGCCAAGTTAGAGCACAAACCTGACCATCACAAGTACTGCCTGATACCTCCCTGAGAAGCAATCTCCCAAAGTGTGTGATAAGCCTTTAAAAAATGTCAACAGCCAGTACCATGGCTTCTGGAAATGTACTTAAGGAAATAATCCAAAAGATAAAGATTCAAGCATTATTTAGAGCAGCACAATATTTGAAATGACCTAACTGGCCCCATTAAGGAAATTCTATAACGTTCATATGAAGAAATAGTGAGGAACTACTGAAGGTTTACAAAAAGTTTGGGACACCTGGGTGGCTCAGTCAGTTCAGTGTCTGCCTGTGGCTCAGGTCATGATCCCAGGGTCCCGGGATCGAGCCCCACATCAGGATCCTTGCTCAGCAGGGAGCCTGCTTCTCCCTCTCCCTGCCGCTCCCCCTGCTTGTGCTCTGACAAATAAATAAATAAAATCTTAAAAAAAAAAAAAGGTTTACAAAAAGTTTGCAATTCCATTTGTAAATGCCTGTGATAAAATACAAAGCCAAAAGAAAAAAAAAAAGGCAGAAGAGAAAACTGTTTATACAGAATGCAATAAATTCGGAGAATAAGAGTGCTAAGTGGAAATAGAAAACTACGTTAACAGCAGCTCTGTATGTTTTCTGTTTTTCGATTTTGGTCAATGACCTTGCATTACTTTTAAAATTGCATGGAGTGACGTAAAGCAGAGCACGCCCCACAAACCACGAGGCACATATTAGAGTGAGATGTCGTTCCAATAATTAGGAGCATTTTATCCCGTTACAGACCCTGAGTCCTGTATGCAAATGAGGGCAATGACCTATCCTCACCTTTAGGAAGAAGAAGAGAAATGAGGATTAAAAAATGACACCTCCTTCAACCCAGCAGCCGCCCTGGATAGATACACGTCTCCCAACCACTGTGCAGGCAACTATAACAAATTACCACAGGGAAAAAAATACACTTCACCAGCGTTGCCCTTCCCGATTCAGCTCAATTTCACGGTGCACGACTGCCTTCTATTTTATTGTCACTAAGGCACCAGAGAAAACAAATAGAATAAAGACTACCATTGTTACCAGACGTTTTAAAAAAAAAAAAAAAACATTTTTGTTACAATTTCCATGGGTTATTTAGCTTCAATGGCATCTGCTGACAATGAAAAATGTAACCACCATAGCTATAAATCTGCTTTGGTTGTAAATGTTTAATTATAATGTTTCCATTTCAATTTAAGATAACTTCACTTTCTATCTTAAGAACTGTTACCCAGAAAACAGAAAAATATCCACAGCAATGATCATTACTCAGCTCGCTGAAACTCTCTTAAAGCAGAGAATCCAGGCGGGTCTTCCCGGCAGGGGCTCCAGAACTGCCACTTAAGAGTCTTTCAGGGACAACCTGGAGTCACAGAGGAGGTCACATCAGTGTCCCCGCCCCAGCCTCGTGAAGCTCTCTGGCTCCACTGGAGTCCGCAGAGGGAGAGGACACCTCCAGTCCCTCCCGGCACCAAATAAAGGAAGTTTACAGCCACGGAGGCCTCGAGAGTGCCTCCCTCGCAGACCGAGACATCACAGCCAGCCCCTGCTCCCCACCAGCTGGACGACGGTGGGCTCCTCTTGGAGCCCGGGCTCCATCCTCCACCGCACACCTGGGTCTCCTGCTATGGACAGGGGAAAGGAAAGCCAGCAGAGGCCCACTCTCTACCTGGAAGAAGGCACTCGGGGGGCATCCCCCAAGGCAGACACAGCTCCCTGAAATGCTGCTCAGACTCTGGTCCCCTACATGACCTCTCACCCTCAGCAAGAATGGTCCCCTGGGGCGTGAGGTGCTGATCGGCGTGAAAGAAAACCACCACCAGAAGTGAAAATCTGGGGGCGCCCGAGTGGCTCTGATTGTTAGGCGTCAGCCTTCGGTTCAGGTCCATGATCCCGTGGGGCTCCCCGCTCGGCAGGGAGTCTGCTTCTCCCTCTCCTTCTGCTGCTTCCTGTGCCCCCCACCCCCGCTCGCGCTCCCTCCTGCTCCCTCTCTCTCTCAGATACATAAATAAAATCTTAAAAAAAAAAAAAAGTGAAAATCTGCTTGTATCCCAGGATAAGAGAAACTGGAGAGTCACACCCATCACTTGGTCTACTTTCTCACCACTCAGAGGGACTGGCCAGTGCCTGAGAGTTGGCAACTGGAGATCAGGGGCCAACTCTGACCTGTGGATCATCTTTGCTTGGCCCCCTCAATATTTTGTCAAAAACCTAAGTTAATTTCTGTAGATGTCATACAAAGGTATGTATTCCTGTGTGTCCAAAACGTGTATTTGTCTTTTTAAAGATTTTATTTACTTATTTATTTACTTGAGAGAGAGCAAACAGGGGTAGGAGCAGAGGGAGAGGGAGAGGGAAAGAATCCCGAGCAGACTCCCCTCTGAGTGCAGAACCCCACGTGCAGGGCTCAATCTCACGACCCTGAGATCATGACCTGAGCTGAAACCAAGAGCCGGACGCTTAACTGAGCCCCCCAGGTGCCCCACATCCTTTCTCTTGCTGAGGACATCGTTCACTGAGGGCTCCCTTGTCCCCAGCACTGCACTGAACACTTCAGCTGAACTATCTCAGCTCGTTCCCAAGGCAAACCCGCGGGTAAGGATTACTCTCTTGCCCAGGTCACGAATGAGAAATGGAGGGATGGAGGGACAGAGTCGGCTGTCTAAGGTCACACGGCTAGGGAACCACCAAATCTGACCCCAAATTTGACCACGTAATTGTTAATGATGTGGCATTTATCTCCCTGGAGAGGATTCAGGCAAACGACAAAAATATCCCCAACTCGGAGGTAATATTCAAAGTCCCAATCCTCCGAGCACTGGGGGGCGTGGAATTCAGCCGACCCGCCGCTTCTCCATCAGACCCCCCGGCGCAGCGCCCAGAGGCGGCAGCGGCCCAGGGGCGCCGACCTCACAGCAGCCTTCTGTCCCGAAGTCAATCACGGTCTGGTCCTCTGGCAGAGCTGCTGCTGCCTTCAAAACAGGTGAGAGTGGAATCCAAAAGAGTTTCTGGGGAGAAGAATAAAATGTACCTGGAAATTCTCTTTAAGAGTCCATTTTCATTCACCTAATTGTGTGTGGTTTGGGTGAAGACCATCAGTTTTAGAGGGAAAAAAATCTTCAAAAACACTGCACTGGGACTCAAGTCTCTGGGGTAAATTTCTGTGCAGGGAGGAAACTATTAAGAGAACATCTGCAAAGTTTGGGTTGCTCTTTATAGTGTATGCCATGTGAGCCCCTTGGTGAGCCTGCAGGAAAATTCTCACTTTCTGGAAAAGGTTCCAATGGAGGGTGTCATCAGATGGAGGAGGCACCCCAGAACCCAGTTCCCTGCTGGAAAAGCAAGATCAGAGTTATTCTTTTCCCTGGATCAGAGGGATTCTTCCCGGATCACACGGGACTGCAGTCCAGTATGGGTTTAGGGCATGCGGGGTCTCAAATGCCTGAAGGGACCAATCTGTCCCCTCCACCAGTGACAGAGCACGAGCAGGTCACACCTGCATGGTTCACAAAAGCAACACTCAGCTCTTTTGCATTTAGAAAGAAACCGTGTTAAAATCTAAGCCCGCTTAACAGTTCATTACGTTTTTCATCATACACCTTTTCTGTGTATTTATCACAGAGTTGTACTAAGGTTTATTTCCAATGGGGACTTTACACTGTCTCTTCCAACATGGGAATCTTTTGTTTCCGGATTGATCATATAGGGATATTCTTCTTTGTTACAAAGGAATATGCTTTCTCATTCATCTTGAAACACATCTCTCTGTCTGTGTTGATACAGAAGTGGATACTAATAATATTAATTCGGGCAATCCTTACAGGTCACTTACGAGGCACCAAGCTCAGGGGTAGGCACGCTACACAGATAAAAGAGTTTAATCCTCTATCGGGTAAATACCAGATACCAAAATTGTCCTCATTCTAAAGTTGAGGAAACAAAGGTGGGAGTTTAAAGAACTTGTTCAAGGTCACATAGTTAATAAGTAGTGACATCAAGAAATACTTCTTTCCTAAAAGAAAACACCACCATGTGCTTAATGGGTAAATGCCAACAAAGAGCCAACCAAACCCAGGGTGACACTGTGATTTATAGCAAGAAATATAGGAGTCCCCTCCTTGTCTGCAGGTGTTACATTCCAGGACCCCCAGTGGATGCCTGAAACCCCAATAGTACTGAACAGTATATGTACTAAGCTTCTTCCTATACACACAGCCCCATGATAAAGTTTATCAGTAATAAAAATCAAAGATAATAATGAAATAGAACAATCATAACAATATACTGTTATGTGGATGTGTGCTTTCGCCCACTCTCAGAATATTGTACTGTACTCCCCCTCCTTCCTCTCTCTTGTGATGACAGGATGACAGATAAAATGTGTGAGGCAATGGTGTGTGGTAATGGTAATGACATACACATTGTGACAGTACGTCAGGAGGATCGCCTGCTTCTGCACCATGGCTGACCACGGATAATTGAAACTGTGGATAACGGGGGACACCTGCGTTGTATTTGGTCTTTGTCCTGTTCCCGGCATAGAGCTCCTAAAACCCTTGGAATTTCCTAAGCAAAGAGAGCAATAAAGGTGTCTTTTCTCATGTTAATGAGGAGACTCTGGGAACACACCTGAGGATGGGGGCTGCTGGTCAGGGGGACTCAGTCCCACCCCCCCCCCCCCCCCCCCGCCCCCCGGGCACCAGGGAGAGGGGAGGCGCTGGAGACTGAACTGATCACCAGTGGACATGATTTAATCAATCGTATCTCTGTAATGAGGCCTCCAGAAAAAAAAACCCAAAAGGATTCAGAGAGCTTTGGGTTGGTGGGAAGCCCCACACCCTTTCCCCACAAGCTGCGGTTTCTCTTCTACCTGGCCGGTCCTGGGTTCTGTCCCTTTGGAGGAAACCAGTAACTAGTGAATAACATGTTTCTCCGAGATCTGTGAGCTACTTTAGCAAGTTAATCAAACCCAAGGAGGGGGTCATGGGAACCCACCCAATGATAGCACGTTGGTCAGAGGGACAGGCGACAATCTGGACTTGCAACTGGCATCTGAAGCAGGGTGACAGCCGTGTTTGGGATGGAGTCCTCAACCTGTGGGGGCTGATGCCTCCCTCCACGTGGACAGCATCAGCAGTGAGCTGAACTGTAGGATGCCCAGCTGAGGTTGGAGTGCTGCGTGGTGGGGAGGGGAACCCCCCAACACACACACACTGAAATTGGGTTGAGAGCTTTTCCTGGGTTTGGGGGGACAGCAGGGAGTGGAGGGGACTGCGTTAAATGAGCCAGCATGGACCCCTTCGGAACTGAGCCACCGGTCCGCTCTGGCAAGTTGTGGCCGTTCAATCTCAGCCAGACCTCATCTGTCCAGACCTGTGCTTTCTCTAGAGATGCCTCAAATGTGTGTTTTTAGTTAAACCTCCCAATTCTTTTAGCGTTGGCCCAAATTGAAGGGGGGGGGAAAAAAGCCAGATAAACACTCGGCAGGTCAAACTTGGACTCCCAGCTTGCCACCGGGATTTCAGAGGCTCCAACTGAGCCAGTGCCAGGCAGCCAGATCTCATATGTTCATGCAGTTCAGGAGACCTAGTGCGCTCCTGAAAACAAAGACTTTTTTGCTTTGCAGCGGCTTAATCACAGGGGAGATGCGAGGTTCCTTTATTAACTGGAAAATAATAGTGAGCCCTAATGAGTGGCGCAGCGTCCAAATGCATCAAATTCGTCATCGCTGTTTTTATTTTTTTGAAAATGATTATCATTTTCTTTCCCTTTATCGCAAGACCCAAGTGACAACCGATCCATCAGTGTATCCGCTGATGTTTAACTACAGCATTTTGCATTCATTACTTCCTACTTAAATCATTCTTTTAAAAAGAGGAATAACTTAATTCTGCCTCTTGACAGCAGGGAAATTAAATGGCGTGTCTTTAAGATGAGTGTCTCTACGACAAACCACCACTGCATGGCACTTAAGGTGTTGGTTTTCCTTCCTCCACAGAAGAATTACCAACCTGAAATAAGACATTCAAGAGCTAGCTTCTGGAAAAAAAACTCTCATTTCAGAAAGTTAAGAAGCCTTCTAACCTCAAACACAACTTGTCAATGGGTACAACCACTTCTGGAGAGCAATGTGGGAACAGGTAAAAAGCTGAAGATGCCCACACCCAAGCAGGCTACATTTCTGCACCTGCATGCAGACACTGCGTGTTTTCACTCCAGCCTCCGGGAAAGAGTAGATTTGGCATGGTGACTCAGGAAAATCAGACACAAAAAGGACACTGAAGTTTCATGAAATACTTCCCTTATTACATGCTAGGGACTCTGATGTTTTCTATTCTGTGCTAATCCATTCAATTTCTTTTTTTAATGCTTGTCATGACTCATGAATGTGTTACAACACCCCCCTTTTTGCCCCCCCATTAAAAAACCACTATCCCAGAGGATCTAGTGCAAATATTTAATACAGCACATACAACAATGGGCACTAAGATCAATATGAGAAGAAGTTTATATAAGTCATCCATCAACAGGAGAACAAGTAAATAAATTATGAAGTATCTATATTATGGAATATTATAGAGTAGGGCGAGAAAGAGCTGTAGCCACATGCCTCCACAGCGTTTAATTTAGGAAATGTTGCGCTGAGCAAAAAAGGCAAGTTGCAAAACGATTCCTATAGCACAATGCCATTTATATAAAGTTTGAAAACACAACACACTGTCTATGGAAAGGTATCTGTCTTAGACCATTCAGGCCACTATAACAAAAGACCACAGACAGGGTGGCTTATAAACAACAGGAATTTATTTCTCTTGGTCCTGGAGGCTGGAAATCCAAGATCAAGGTGCCCACAGATTCAGTGTCTGGTGAGGACTTACCTCCTGGCTCACAGATGGCCCCTTGACCCCTTCGTACTGTGTCCTCATGTGGTGGGAGGAGCAAGCCAGCTCTCTGGGGTCTCTTTGATAAGGGCACTAATCCCACGTATGGGGGGCTCCACCCTCATGACCTCATCACCTCCCAACGACATCCTAACACCGTCATCTTGAGGTTAGGATTTCAATATGTGAATTTTTGAAGGGACACCAACGTTGCAACCACAGCAGTTACCCACGGAATAAAATTACATAAGCATTCATAAAAGGGATGTACATGTAATTCAGGAGAGTGGTTCACCCTAAGAAGGGAGTAGAGAGAGCGCAAAAGGGAGAGTTGTGTTGGTTTGGTTTTCTTTTGTTTTTTTTTTAAGCTCCGCAGACACCACATTGGGAAAGCATCCCGCTGGGATAAAGCTATGTGGTAAATAGATGGACGTTTGTTACGACATCCTCTAGATTTTAAAGTATGCTTGGAAATCATTCATGAGTTAGGGGAAGGAAAACTACATGTCTGCGTGGACGTGGGGAGTGGGGGGCAGCCAGCTTCTTCCTTGCTGCTTCGCCCTCACACCTGCACACAGAGCCTGGCGGACCATGGGGGGGCGGGGGCATTTGTTCCCAGTTTGGCTCTTGCTCCTCGGCAAGCGGTGTTTTAGCTCCTTGGTTTAAGAGTCACCACTCTCAAAGATTGAACCCGGAGCTGTTGCTCACCTCCACAAAACCTTGTTAGGGTCTTCACTGACACAGCACCTACCCACGGCAACCGTAAGCCCGGATACCATCAGCTTCGAATTCTTCGAACTGTGCTTAATTCTTGGAAACTCTCACTGAAGAGTTCACTCTTATGTAAGGATTTATGGAAAAGACCACATGGAAGGTAAAAATTACGTGTCAGAAATAGTCTTGGAATGTCTCTTAAGCTGGCCAGAAAGCACATTACAGGTAACTTTTGCAGAGAAAAGATCTCTTTTTTGTTGTTTTGTTTTTTATTGTGGCCATACCATAAAATTTACTATTTTAAAGCATACAACTAGGTGGCAGTAAGCACATTCACAAAGGTGTACAAATATCATGCCACCTACTTCCAGAACTTTTGCCTCAGACTAACAAAGAACCCCAGACCCAGCAGCAGCCACTCCTCACACCCACTTCCCCCCAGCCCCTGGCAACCACTCATCCGCTTTCCGTCTGTGTGGATGTGCCTACTGGGGACGCTTCATATAAACAGAACCATACACTCTGTAGTATTTTGCGTCTGGCTCCTCATGGAGCACCATGTTCACAGAGGGGCATCCAGGCTGTAGCAGGTGTCAGCACTTCCTTCCTCTTCCTGGCTGAATCCTAGTCCACTGTGTGGAGAGACCACATTTTCTTTAGCCATCCAAGGATATGGAGAAATTAGAACCCTCACACACAGCTGGTAGGAAACTAAAATGGGCCAGCCGCCATGGAAAACAGTCTGGCGGCTCCTCGATAAGTTGTACACAGAATGCCCGTGTGAGCCAGCAATTCCGCTCCTAGGTATATGCCCAAAAGAACTGAAAACACGTGTGTAAGTTGTTCCACCCCAGCCGTGCTCCCTCCAGGACAGAGTGGTCTGCATGGCACTTAAGGTGTTGGTTTTCCTTCCTCCACTGATGCTTTTAGTCCAATACCTATTGGCCAAGTGAGTGTGTGGCATGAACCCCTGAATATTGCATCCACCAGAATTATCCATCTGTGCACATCTGTTTCTGCAGATGAGCCAGCCACGCTTGAGTCCAAGAAAACCTCACAGATGGCAGAGTGGACTTGGAGATGGTGTCTTCTCCTGGGGAGATCATTCTGAGACATGCAGGAGAAGATGCCCTGGAACCAACCAGCCAGTTGACCATGAAGAGCCACAGATCTGCATGCCCGAGAGAGGACAAAGCAGGCAAGGGCCTTCGTGCGCCAGGGCTGCGGTAACAAAGCACCAAAACCCAAGTGGTTTAAGCACCAGAAAGTGATTCCTTCCCAGTCCTGGAGGCTTCCAAGATCGAGGTGGCAGCACAGTTGGGTCCTCCTGAGAGCTGGGAGCAGAATCTGTTCCTTGCCTCTCCCTTCGATCTGGTGGTCTGCTGACAATCTTCGGTGTTCCTTGGCTTCCAGAAGCATCATCCTGCTCTCTGCTTTCTCCGTCACATGGCACTCCTCCTGTGTGTGTCTGTGTCCGAATTTCCCCCTTCTGTAAGGACACGGGTCATACCGCATGAGGGCCCACCCACTCCATTATGACCTCAGCTACCCAGGACTTCCCATCACCTAAGAGTAAACATTTACCATTGTCTGTTTCATCCCACTAGAATATAGACTTCACAAGGGAGAGATGTTGAAAGTTTCTCAGCAGTCCTGGATCCTGGAGCTGGCCTGTCCTTCTTGTTGGTGCCCTGGGTGAACTGTCTAAATCCCGCCCTTGGAGAGAAACCAGGAGATTGTCCTAGCCCTGGATGAGCAGGGCTGGGGGCTCCAGCCCCTTCTGCACCCAAATCCTTCTTATTATGGGCTATGGGACAGGAATTCTGGACCCACAGAAGCAGCCAAACATAACTCCCTCCTTCCTCTTTTGGAAAGCAAAGGGTCAAACATCTCCCCTGGACAGTCATAAGAGACATGAACTCAAAATCACAAGAAAGCAAGGCATCCCAGCCAGGAAGCTCTAGGCAAGGAGTATGCAATGTTACACATTCTTGTTCCACAGCGTCATTCTGGAAGGGGTAGCCTGAGCAGTCCTCGTTCAGGAACCAGGGACAATGGTCCCAACCCATCTAATCCCTCTGTGTGGCAGTGACGAGAAAAGTGGATGGCTCAGGTCCCTGAGCGGATTTTCCTCAGGATTTCCTGAACACTTCGTGAAGAAATAATCCAAGGCTGGGAGCATAACTCCCACCACACTTAGGTGTGGGCTGTGTGAAGTGTGGGCTGTGTACAGTGACTTCCTTCAGAGAACAGTACAGAAACTGGATTGGGGAGGGGAGGGGATATAACCTTACGGAAGAGAAATGCAAACACCCCTTCAGCCAGGTGATCGAGGTCAGTATGAATAGCGATGAACAGTGTTGGTAGTCTGTACTCTTGTATGATGTGATAAATATGGCACCTACCTCTGTCATCTTCCTCCCCAAAAACCTATAACCCCAAAACCTATAATCGTGAGGGGGGAGAACCAGGCAAATCCCAATAGGGAGACATCTGCAAACTACATGACCCGTCCTCCCCAGGACCAAGGAGATCATCTGGTAACACAGAGGAAACTCTTCAGCATCAAAGGCTGCGCTCCCCTGCTGCATTCAGCATCAAGTTGCCTAAACAGCCACGTGCAGATACAGGTTGCAGATTGCTCACCACCAATCGGATATGTAGCCATGTTGTGCCAGTACCTACGAAAAGCTACATAGGACATTAGCTCTGGGACTGGTTAAAATCAAATGAAATGTCCTTTCAAAAGACACTGAGGTTTCTTCTCATGCAGAAAGGGAATGACACCTGGGTATACTACGTTTATTTAGGTTTAAAGGCATGGGGCAAGAATTGATGCTTCATGGAGGCAGCCTGCGTTAATGAATACTTTAAAATTTTCTCCAGGAAACTTTGAGAAGCAAAGGGTTTTTTTCACAGCGGGCAGGGCTGGGGATATAGGAGGGGTAGGCAACCACTCAAAGGTTCATTTGACGGCTTCTGTTAAAGACTGGCACCGGATCTGAGGAAGGCTGCATGGTTTCAGTGGTCAATTTGCTCAATGACATATATCATGTCATAATAATATGTCAAAATAAGTAAATAAATACATCAAAATAATGACATAAGAATAAAATGAGTTGATGGAGCAGCTGAGGTTTCTGACAAGCAAATACCAATTAAAGGGCCAAATAAAGAGTTGTCCTCATTAGCATCAACTTTGACAATTTCCCTTGGTTGGTCTCATCAACTGCCCATCAGAAATCTGGTGTCGGGGCTCCGATTTAAAACCACCATGCTGGGCGCCTGGGTGGCTCAGTCGTTAAGCATCTGCCTTCGGCTCAGGTCATGGGGATCGAGTCCCACATCAGGCTCCCTGCTCAGCAGGAGACCCGCTTCTCCCTGCTTCTCCCACTCCCCCTGCTTGTGTTCCTGCTCTCGCTGTGTCTCTCTCTGTCAAATAAATAAATAAAATCTTTTTAAAAAATTAAAAAAATAAAACCACCATGCTGGCAGACCTTTGTAAAGAAAACCTCCAATTTCCTCTAGCTCCATTTCTGTCTGCATAAGTGAACTACAAAAGCTAAGTCTCGCAATAGAAATAAAATCTGCACTCAGTAAGAAAGGGCATGTCAGAACCTAAATGACACTTGGAATTTCTAAGAGAAATTCTCTTCTCCATTCCTATTTCACAAAGGACCTACAATGCATGAAACTGGCAATGTGGCGATTAAGGCTGAGCTTCCCATAGCCTTGAACAAAGTAGCTTAACTTGGGGATCTGGAGAAGGCACCAAAATCTTGGGCAGTGTTTTTCTTTGGCACCATCCTCTTCTCTTTTGGAGGTAACTCTGGTGCTGAGAAAGGACCTCTGAGCTTAGAATCATTGACATTTGTCTGTTGAGGGCCTAACATGTGCCAGGCACTGTTCTAGAGTCTTGAAGTCCGGGTTCAGATCCCAGGCCCACCAGTCATAGCTATGCAACTGTAGGCCCTTAGTATCTCTGGGCCTCACTTTCCCCATCTGGAAGTGGGGCTAAGAGTGCTATCTTCTTCACAGGGATATGCTGATATTTAAGGGCGGTAGTATATAGCATAGGCATTGTATTTGGTAGGATCTGCTTCCAATAACCCCTGAAAATGCTTCCCACATTGGCACCTCTCCTAAGACTATTCGAAGTGTCCCATCCAGGTCCACCCAACACAGATGCTCCATACCCTAAGACTATCCAACCACTATCACATTGTTGCATTAAAGACGATTCTGGAAGTCTAACACAGTACAGTGTTAATGTTATGGAAAGAATGGTGTAATAGGTCACCTTCCCAGAAATGTTTATTTTTAAACACTTTAAACTCCTACTCATCCTTTAAGGACCAGTTCCAATGTCACCGCCTCTGACATGCCTTCCAGGAGCCCTCCCCTACAGAATCCATGGTGTCCTCTTCTTTATTCCACTGCCCTTGGTCTCCTGTCCTATTACGGTGCAGAGGGCCCCTCCTGGCGGTCTCAGCATCCACTCTTGCAGAGTTCTGAGCATCCTGACAGAGCCCTGCTTCTAAAAAGGACTGTAAAAGCTAGCCAACTGCAAACACTTGCTGAGACAGGCAATAGGCAATAGGGAGCCTTGAAGTCTGGAAGAAAACGGTGTTTTAAGATTAGTCTGGCAGCTGGTAGCAGAATGGATTAGCGGGGAGAGGCCACAGGTGGCCACAGGGGCACTCTAGGAATGGGCTGTGTGAGCCCACACATTGCCAGGGATGACATCCTCAACCAGCGAGGCCCTCCTGGTCAAGAGGAAGGCTGAGAGTCATAAAGCAAGACATGGGGTTTTTTTCCAACCACATCAGAACACCCAAATATGGATTTTTCTGCCCCAAACCAGCCATCTTGAGAATTAGGGAAACTTCTGAGTCACCTAAGCATAGTCACCTTGAACCCTAGGAAATTATTCCAGACATGGGATCACTACTCAAAATGTTTATTTGAATGAGAGGATGAAAAGAGAAGCCGCAGACTGGAACAGGATTTGTGAAGCACATAACCAACAATGGAGTGGTATCTAAAACATACAAAGACCTCTTAACACACAACAGTAAGAGAACAAACAACCCAACTTATACATGGGCAAAAAAATCTGAACACACACCAAAGAAGATATACAGATGGAAAACAAGCCTATGAGAAGATATTAAACACCACATGTTATGAGGGGATTGAAAATTAAAACAATAATAAGATACCACTGCACACCTATGAGAATGGCCAATATCCAGAACACGGCAGCACCAAGTGTCAACCAGGACGCAGAACAGTGGACTCACTCACGACTGACGAGAGCATGGTGGCAGGCTACTTTGCAAGACAGTTTGGCAGCTTCATGCAAAACTCAACGTACTCTTACATACAATCCAACAACCACACTCCTTGGTATTTACCCAAAAGAGCTGAAAACTTACGTCTGCACAAAACTAGCACACGGGTGTTTATAGCAGTGTTATTCACAATTGCCCAAACTTGGAAGGAACAAAGATGTCCTTCAGTAGGCGATGGATAAATAAACTGTGGTAGACCCGGACAATGGAATATTATTCCGTGCTGAAAATAAATGAGTGATCAAGCCATGAAAAGACTCAGAGTAACCTTAAATGCATAGTACTTAGTGAAAGAAGCCAGTCTGGAAAGGCTACAGGCTGTATGATTCCAACTACATGACATTCTGGAAAAGACACAACAATGGAGATTGTAAAGAGATCAGTGGTTGCCAGGGATTCTGGAGTAGGGAGAAAGAGATAAACAGGTGCAGCACAGAGGGGTTTTAGGGCAACGGAACTATTGTTTTTGATACTGGAATGGTAGACACACATCATACATCATCATATATTTGTCTAAATCCACAGAATGCACAACACCAAGAGTGAATCCTACTATATACCGCACACTTTAGTTAAAAAGAATATATCAGAGGGCACCTGGGTGGCCCAGTTGGTTAAGCATCTGACTCTTGATTTCAGCTCAGGTCACGATCTCAGGGTTGTGAGATCAAGCCTGGCATCGGGCTCCATACTCAGCGGGGAGTCTGCTTAAGATTCTCTCTCCCCCTCTCCCTCTGCCTCACCCCCTGCTCACACTCATAAATAAATAAATAAATAAAATCCTTTTTTAAAAAAGAATGTATCAGTATTAGCTGATCAATTGAAACAAATGTACCACACCAGTGGAGATGTTAATAATGGGGAAAGCTGAGAGTTCCCTATAATTTCTGCTCAATTCCGCTGTAACCTAAAAGTGCTCAGAAAAGTCTTACTATGTGTGAAATGTGTATTTGAAAGCTCTCTGTATCAGTCAGCATAGACTTCGTTATGCCTGGTAACAACTGAAGTCCAAACCTCAATGGCCTAAGATGACAAAGGTTCAGTGGTCACTCACACTACCTGGCTTTGCCCAGGTCAGGAGGGGGCTCTGCTCCACACAGTCACGGACAAAGACTCTCTCCTTAACCAGACTGGCAGTAGGCTCCTCTGAGCACTCCCTCCATGTCCTTGCCACACCTTTAGAGCCCAATTATAGCAAGGATCCTGCTGAGTCAGTTTAGAGAGAATATACCCCCTTTCCTGATATCTGCTCATTCTCTATATTCTAACCCAATTCCTTATCCCCACCCGTGCTGTCTGATCACTGTGGCCTGCCCTCAGCAAGAATGTGGTTTGGTCTGGCCAGGATGGCCCCCTTCCCCAGGATGACTCCTCTCGGTCCTGCGTCATCTACTGACCCCCCCCCCCCCCCACCCTGCTCCTCGGCTATAAATTCCCCTGTCTCTACAGGTTATGCAGAGGTCTCTTTTCCCTTTCTTCCAACAGTTTCCAGATGAAATCTATCTTTACCACTTGTGCTGGGGGCTGGCTCTGGTCTTCTCTGACATCACTCAGAGGCTAAGGCTGATGGGTGGGTTTTCAGGCATCCTGCTCTACCCCAGGCCACCCCCTCCTCCAGGCGGGAGTCCTTGAATAACAATAATGACTAGATTTGACCACACAAAACCTAAAACACTGCTAGAGTGACAATATAGTAATAAAAAGGAAACACAACAAAGTAGGGAAAGACGCTTGCAGACAAACATGGGGAAAAACTCAAATTTCACCAAAAATCAGGTGAATGGAAATGAACCCTACAAGAACACAGCCATATTCCAACTATCAAATTATCCTTTTGAGGCACTGACTGCCCAGTGCTGGCAAAAGAACCAAGAACAGGGCACTCCCACACAGAGCTGCCAGTGCAAACCGGCAGAAAAATTTCACCAAATCATCAAAAATTTAAAACTTCGTCATGTCTTGTGACCCTTTCACTTCTAGCACTCTCTCCTGAAGACTGACCACAGAAGTACTCAAAAGGCATTTTACATTTTTAAAGAATGTTGAAAAGGAATGTTGAAAAGGGGGAAAAAATGAAACATGGTAAACAGAGGATCTATAATATCAATAGAATATGATACCACTATTAAATATTACACTTAAAACTACAGGTTCATTGAAAGGCTCCATGAATCTTTAAATTGCCGGGAAAAAGTTGTTTATGTGTACTTGTATTTTGGGAGAAAGAGAATCCATCCCTTTCATTAGTTTTTCAAAGGGGCTGAAAATTATTATTTCAAATATTTAACAACCTGAGAAGATGTTGCCATATATTTATTCTACATTGTTACAAAAAACTGCTTTCAAAGCTAAACAAACTCTAGTATTGACAAAAATAACATATTTGTATATATCCACATACACGCAAACACATACAGAGGAATATACTCATCAAAATCATACATAGGTTCAGGGATGGTTTTTATCTTCTACATCTTATTCAGTGTATCTTCTAAATTTTAATTGAACATCTACTACTTTTGACATAAGAAGACTTCTAGCATCCCTATGCTGAAACTGACCAGCAGCATAAATTTAGAGAGAGTTTCACACTGGCTAGGAAAAGAGGTGGCGTGTTTCTAAAATATTTCTCTTTTTCTTTTCTTTGGTTAGCCTGATCTTTTTGGAAGCGGGGGAGGAGCCCTTCATTTCCCATAGGCAAACCCTGTTACCACCTTCTGGCATGAATTACAGACAGATCCAGGGCATGATATGTTTCTATACCTAAATCCTGATTTTTTTTTATTTTTTATTGTGATGTTAATCACCATACATTACATCATTAGTTTTGGATGTAGTGTTCCATGATTCATTGTTTGTGCATAACACCCAGTGAGTGCTCCACGCAGCATGTGCCCTCTTTAATACCCATCACCAGGCTAACCCATCCCCCCACCCCCCTCCCCTCTAGAACCCTCAGTTTGTTTTTCAGAGTCCATCGTCTCCCATGGTTCGTCTCCCCCTCCGACTTACTCCCCTTCATTCTTCCCCTCCTGCTATCTTCTTCTTTTTTTTTTTCTTAACATATATTGCATTATTTGTTTCAGAAGTACAGATCTGTGATTCAACAGTCTTGCACAATTCACAGCGCTCACCATAGCACATACCCTCCCCAATGTCTATCACCCAGCCACCCCATCCCTCCCACCCCCCACCACTCCAGCAACACTCAGTTTGTGTCCTGAGATTAAGAATTCCTCATATCAGCGAGGTCATATGATACATGTCTTTCTCTGATTGACTTATTTCACTCAGCATAACACCCTCCAGTTCCATCCACGTCGTTGCAAATGGCAAGATCTCATTCCTTTTGATGGCTGCATAATAGTCCATTGTGTGTATATACCACATCTTCTTTAGCCATTCATCTGTCCATGGACATCTTGGCTCTTTCCACAGTTTGGCTACTGTGGACATTGCTGCTATAAACATTGGGGTGCACGTACCCCTTCGGATCCCTACATTTGTATCTTTGGGGTAAATACCCAGTAGTGCAATTGCTGGATCGTAGGGTAGCTCTATTTTCAACTGTTTGAGGAACCTCCATACTGTTTTCCAGAGTGGTTGCACCAGCTTGCATTCCCACCAACAGTGTAGGAGGGTTCCCCTTTCTCCGCATCCCCGCCAACGTCTGTCGTTTCCTGACTTGTTAATTTTAGCCATTCTGACGGGTGTGAGGTGGTATCTCATGGAGGTTTTGATTTGGATTTCCCTGATGCCGAGCGATGTTGAGCACTTTTTCATGTGTCTGTTGGCCATTTGGATGTCTTCTTTGGAAAAATGTCTGTTCATGTCTTCTGCCCATTTCTTGATTGGATTATTTGTTCTTTGGGTGTTGAGTTTGATAAGTTCTAAATCCTGGTTTTGAACTATCCTGGCAGCTGGTACTGAGAGGTGTACAGTGGCAAATTTTATTGTAAACCTAACAATTGTGTGTTTCTAAATCTACTATTTTCAAATCCTATGGTGTTTGAATTCATTACTATTTCATTCATTCCTACATCCCATTCATTCCTAATTCCCAACTCTGACTGCACATTAAGATCACCCGGAGGGGCGCCTGGGTGGCTCAGTCAGTTGAGCATCCAACTCTTGGTTTCGGCTCAGGTCATGATCTCAGGGTCGTGAGAAGGAGCCCCGTGTCGGGCTCTGCGCTCAGCGTGGAGTCTGCTTCAGATTCTCTCTCCCTATCCCTCTGCCCATCCTGCTGTGCACGGTCTCTCTTGCATGCGCTCTCACTCTCTCTCTCTCTCAAATAAGTAAGTAAATCTTTTTTTAAAAAATCACCTAAAGAGTCTTTACGATATCAATGCCTATGACCCACCGAGGTGTCAGGTCTAAGGAATGTGTGCTTACTAAGGACCTCCAGACTATTTTGACATGCCTCCAGGACTGAGAAGTCTTGATTTACCCATGCAGCAAGCAATCATTAAGCCCCTGCATTAGTTTCCTATAGCGGCTGTAACAAATTACCACGAACTCAATAGCCTACAGCAACAGTGGTTTATTCTCTCACAGTTCTGGAAGTGAGAGCTCCAAAATCAAGGTGTCAGCAGGGTCGCATTCCCACCTAAGGCTCTAGGAGGATATCTGTTCACTGCCTTTTCCAGTTTCTCAGGGCTCCAGGTGTTGTTTGGCTTCCTTGGCTTGTGGCCGCTTCACCCCAATCTCTGCTCCATCTCCATGGCCTTCTCCTCCATGTCTGTCGTACGAGGACACTTGTCATTGGACTGGGAGCCCACCCAGACAATCCACGATGATCTCCTCACCTCAAGATTCTTCAGTTACCTCTGCCAAGATCCTTTTTCCCAAATAAACATTCACACGTTCTGTGGTGAGGATGTGTGCACATCTTTTGAGGGGCTACCATTCGAGCCACCTGCCAGATGGCCGGCCGGGCCCATGGGCAAGCTGTCACCAAGTTCTCAGTTCGACTAGACAAGAACGTGAATGGGGGCGAAGGAAGAACCCGCAGGCAGGTGCAGCCAGGGGCTCAGATAAGCTCGTGGACTCTAAGGTCCGACTGTTTTTGGCTACTTACTGGCCCGGAGAGCTTGGGAAGTCATCTAAACTGGTCAGCTTACCCATCTGTTAAGCAGAAATCATGCCAGTTATCTGCCTCATGGGGCTCTAACATTGCCGACTCTTAAAAGATACTTTTCCTAAAAGACTCACAAAGACATCTGGCATCTAATAAACACTGTAGGGCTTTTCAATCCATCTTTAAAATAAACTAAGCAATGGACAACAGAATCACACAAAATTGTCCTCAAAGACACACTAAAATGTTCTGTGCGTTCTATCTTTACCTGTCATGAAACCTCCTAGAGAAGGAAAGAAACCAACATAAACGGAGTCAGGTAGGAAACACTGCTCATATTTGGAGACAGAGGAGGCTGCAGCGACCTCTGAACTGTCTTTGTCCGCCTTCTAACAAAAAATAAATAAGTAAGAATCCTGAAGTGCAGTGAACTATTTGTCCTGGTTTGTGTTTCCTGAGTCCACGTAATGATACTTGACACAGTGACTCTTACATTAACACCGCTGCTTCATCTTTAACAGCCGGATTTCAGAAAAAGCAATGAGTTAGGTTATTCAGGAGGGCGACTCCTTTGTTTGCCCGGTATTTTCTGGATGAGAGCAGGCAAAGGAAAACTCCCGGAAGACTGGTTCCAGATTTTCCACCAGGGTAACACTCCACAGAAAACATCTGACTTTGATCTCGATTTCACCTTGAACTGGGTTTACAACAATGTGGGGTGTGTCGATTTCTTTAAAGAAATCTATCTGGGGGCTTTTGCTTTTCTATCCTATGGAGAGGCACAAACTCCTCTTTCCCAGGTGTACCCCCAAGCTCTTCTCCAATGTTTAGGTGAGAATGAACTCTGTATTGTGGTTTCTGACCACAGAAAAAGTTGCAGCTTATTTTCGCTGAGGTTTGGCTCCCACCGACCAGACAGAAACCATTCAAGGAGCAACCTTGTCTCAAGCTCTCTTGACCCCACCTGGTCTCCATGCAAACCGCCTGCCAGCTACCTTCCATTTGCATTGCTGCCCTGTTATCTGTTCCAAACACTTTCAAATCTGCTTATTTTTCTAATCTCTTCTCTCCTCCTTGGGTAACACTACTCTTTATCTTGTGGTTTTCATCTTTATTACTCACATTTCCTCACAATGAGCATTCATTAAAATATTTTAAATTAGGACCTTTACTGCCTTTCTCACTGAGCGCGTTGGGTCTTCCCATATGACACATTTTTAATTCTTATCACAGAATTTCAGGCAGTTTGTACATTATATTCTATTAAAAACTCTATTCCACCCAAGGTTGTCACAACTCAGAGGCACAGCTTTCGGGGGGTGTTTTGTTGGGGATATATTCATATATTCACTTTGTTAGCCGGCAAACATGGTCCATGAGCTTGTATTTCACACCTCATTTGACATCACAATTCAAGAGAAAAGTACAAAGAAAAGCATTATTTATTTAGATTATGGAATGAATTCTAGAGGGATATTAGATAAGTATAAATTGTCATACCAAAGCATCAATCCCTGTCCTTCGTCCAGCCCCGGGGAGGTCAAACACTGACGTGAAGGACGAGGAGGAAGATGCTAGACCGGAGAGCGTCTCATAATTATGTAACTCTGCTTATGTAACGGCTTGTCTTCTGCAATTTTTTTCTCTCTCCTAAAGAGAATGCAAAATTGATTCTCACAGAGCCAAAAGTGATCACCACAGCCTATGTTTTTTCTTCAGTGTAAAACAGCACCACTTGATCAAATATTTCAAGAAGTCAATTTCCTACCCATAGACCATGGATTCCGCCCTCCCACAGACCCTTCTAACTCAGGACAGTTTGACAGGTGTGCAACTGTTCGACTGGACAATGGTGTAAAAGCGATTAACACATTCAGTAGAAACCGTACTTGGAATTTTGAATCTGGATCTTGTCGCCCGGGCTCACGATCGGGGTCCCATTCTGTCCGTGATGCTGGGCAGCGGCCGCCGCTCCCCGTCAGCCACGCGATCACGTGGGTCACAGACGCCACCTGCATCGTCTGTCACTGTCAGTGCCGTAGTCGGGTGATTTTGTCCAGCGGGAGGCTCACGTCGGTGCTCTGAGCGCGTTGAAGGTGGGCTGGGCTACGCTGTGGTGGCCGCTAGGTGAGGTGTGTGAAACGCATCTTTGATTCGTGATATTTTCAACTTATGATGGGTATATCTGGAGGTAACCCTGTTATGAGTCAAGGAGGATCCACACCCAAGATGTATACCCAAGTGGTGATTTCAGAGGGTGTACGTCGAGGCATCCCACTCAGGCCCCTCCAGCACAGCAGGACTGTGCTAACCGCAAGGCCCCCTCTTGTTTCTGCCCCCACCCCCAGCATCCATCCCCCAGAACATCTCCCATCCTCTAAGCCATGTCGTTCAGGTGGGCTGGCCACAGTGACTGGTTCTGGTGGGCCCATGATCCAAGCTGGGCCAAACAGAGCCAGTGGACCCGACGGGGAAGAGTGACGTCCTCCCTGAAGTGACCACACCAGCAGGATGGACACTGGGAGCTGCTGGTGGCCAACCTGCCACCAGGAGGGAAGATCCTGCTAGAGATGCTGCCAAGCCAGAGGAAAGACAGGGGACAGGTCGCTAAGGATGCTGCTTTGGGCCCCTGCATCCAGACGTCCCTGGTAGCGGCCCCCCTGTGCGTCTCCATCCGCATGAGGAACCCAACAGCCCTTCACGTTTGGGCTTCATCAGTGCGGCACCCAACAACAAAGCCCAGCTGCCCAACACCCCCAGCAACCCAGAGGGAGCCTGGGCCCAAGCGCAAAACAGAGAGGAAGCCACAACCCTTGGCGGGCACCAGATTTGAAGAGTGTGGCCAGTTGCGCTATAGCTAACCAGCATCCTCCCACCCTTCTTCCTTTATAACAAAGACCACCCCCCAGGGCACCTCTCCAAAATAGGGCCAGGTGTTCGCTTTCCCAGACTGCTTCCTGGGCAAAGGCAGGGGCCCACCACTTCCCCCTGAGATCTGAAGAGACGACTTCCAGGTCTTCTTCCCTGATAAAAAAGAGATACACAGGAGAAGCGGCTCCCTGCCCATGTTCATGAACAACCGGGTGAGCTGGTGATGCCTGGAACTGCTGCAGCCACCTTGTGACCACGAGCAAACTAGAGGGAGGGCGACAGCCAGTGAGCCGGGCACAACAGAGCGGAAGACACGACACACCTGGGTGACACCATCTGTGCTGCCGGATTACCAGCCGCCAACCACCCGCCCCTAAGTTTCTCGCCAGGTGAGATGGTAAAACCGTGTTGTGGCGGCCACGTCCGTGGGTATCCTAGTACTTGCGAATGAAAGCACCTGAGCCAATATAAGAATCCCAGGCTCTCCCCGTATACTGATAGCTCAGGGTGTGGGAACGCTCAGCGGGTGGACAGATTTCCAGGGAAACCAGGGGCCACGCGAGGTTGCAGATGAAAAGCTCTTTCGAGGGAGGGAAAGCAGGATAATCCGAATGTTGAGCTTGGAGTAGTCAATATTCCTAACAGGAGGCTCGTAACCACTCACTCCCTTCCCTTCGAAAGAGCTCTTGGAAGCGGGCAGGACACGGTCCTAGCCGAGGTTGGCCGGGGTCACCAAGGCAGGGGGCACTGGACGCAGGACTGCCCTGGAGGAGGCAAGCTCCACGAAACCTCCCTGAGCCTCAGGAGCCCAGCCACCCGCCCACACCCCGGTGCGATCACAGAGGACCCCCTGGGGGCCTAACACCGTGGAGTTTAAATACTAGAGAGAAAAGAGAACGGGGTATGACGATCGCAGAGGTGTGCAAGGGGCTCGCCTGCCAAGCTGAGGCCTTGGAGTCTCATCCTGGCTGAAGTGGGAGCCTTTGTGGTTTTAAGGCGGGGGCTGAGGTGACATGTCTAGTGGCTCATTTTGGCCCAACTCCTTGAGAGAAAAGGCTGTTACCACAGTGGAGACAGCTCCTTCTGCCTTCTTGGGGTCCTGATGCACGGTGACTAGCAATGACCTCCCTCCACAGCCCCGTGAAACCCAAGGCCAGCGTCTGAGCTGGACAGGACGAGTGTGTGCCGGCAACACCAAGCTCACCCGACTTCCCACCCTGACTCCATATGCCAATACCCACGTATGAGATCCGCAAAATGGCTGCATTTAAGCACTAAGACACAATCACTCAGTCGCTCTAGCCACCCTCCGCTTGCTCATAAAAAGGTACGTTTCCCCCTCGCCTCTTAGATCATTTCTGCGGTCCTCATTTCATCCTTCAGTCGTCATGCGAACAATAACAATAATAACAATCAATTCCTAAAGTACGGTTCTCAAACCCTGCGCATGTGTGACTTCAGGTAATTTTTGGAGACTGCTCACCTGATTGGGCCTTAGGTGTATAGAGAGCGTAAAGAATAAAAGCCCCCTCGGGCGGCACAGCCCCATCATGGAGCCATTTGGAAGCCAAAGGGCTGAGCGGTGCTGATGAGCGAGGGGAACACGTTGCCCATCAAAGGCAGAGGCATCACCTCATTTATGCGCACGTTACTTTGCCATCAGCTCTTGCAGCCCCCCCGGCCCCCCCACGGCCGCGGCCGCACCTGGGGACGTCGGCGCTCACCTGCTCTGCGTGTCCGGGTGGTGGCCCACACAGGTGAGGGTGGCCGCTGTCTGCTCGCTGCCACTGTCGATGTCCTCCTGGACCGCCCACTGCTGCTCACTGCTGACGCGCACGGCCGATATTCTCACACCAGCTGCAGCCTTAATTCTGTGGGGCAGGAAAAAGGTGTATAGTTCAAGACAAGTGGTAAAAAATACGGAACCAGAGCACATCTTCCCTCTCCTCTGGGAGACGTAGGGGAGAGAGGCAGTAAATGGTTTTCCTTTGCAAACTAAGCGTCCTGTTATTTTTACAAGCGCCCCAAAGTAGGAGCCCCAGCGTTTTGCCACGCGCGTTAGTCTTCTGTTGCATCAACACGCTGGGAACCAGATCGCTGTCTGCTTCGGGAGCCACGAGTGATGGAAGTGAGGCAGGCGTGTCTGGGCGGGTGTGGACGGAATCCGCTCGCCCAGCTCTTCGCCTGGAGATGGGGAGGGGCCCCCACAAGGTGGAGGGAGCACACACGACCGGGGGGGCTGGGGAAGCCCAGGGGACCGAGGAGGAAGGGGCGGCCCTGACCACATGGGGAGAAGGGAACCACGGGGCATGCCGCTGTCGGGAGAAAAATACACACAGCATCCAGGCAGGATAGTGTAGCCAGGGAATGCCTGGTATGGTGTTGGGAGATCACAGTTCCCCAAGGAAGAACCCAAGGACCCAGGCGCTCCGGCACTGAGAAAAGGCCAACTCACAGCCTGGTTGTTTTCCATGTGTTCCCTGCTCCTCAAATGACCCTCTGCTGCGACTACCCAGAGCACGTGTCCTGCTCTGTAGCAGGATTCCAGAGCATCATTCAAGTTCTTGGATAGCAGCTTTGGGACTTGCCTGAGCTGGGGACATGTCCGGGGAACAATCAGGAGGAAGACAGAGCCATGGAGCACCCTCTGCTCGCCATGCCTTAACCAGGTAGACATAAGAGCGAGAGGATGTGCTTGGACTTCCGAGCCCAGGAACAAACACAGCACAGGGTCGGCAGGTGCTTGGCTGGGAGGAAGCATGATGTCCCTCTGCTTCCCAGAGGCCTGTGGACCCACAAACACTGCCCAGTGAGGCCCTGGGCACCCTTTACCACAGGTACATCAAAAGGAACATGACAGGAACGCCTGGGGGGCTCAGTCGGTGAAGCGTCTGCCTTCAGCTCAGGTCATGATCTTGGGGTCCTGGGATGGAGTCCCGACCCCATGTGGGGTTCCCTTGCTTGGCGGGGAGTCTGCTTCTCCCTCTCGCTCTGCCCCACCCCCCACTTGTGCTCTCTCTCTCTCTCTCCATTTTTCTCTTGCTTGTTCACTCTCTCTCAAATAAATATAAAATCTTAAAAAAAAAAGAAAAGGAACACAATTCAGCCATAAAAAGGAATGAAGCACTGACACCCACTACAATGTAGATGAACCTCGACAACATCAGTCAACATGGGAGAAGCCAGACACAAAAGGCCGTGTATTGTGTGATTCCATTTATGTAGAAGGTCCAGAAGAGGCGAATCTGTAGGGACACAGAGCAGACTGGTGGTTGCCAGGGGCCGGGGGCACTGGGGGAGAAGGGGCAGTAACCGCTAGACTAACCGCTAGACTAACAGGCTTGATCGGGACTAGACCGCACCGCGAATGTGCTAAATGCCACTGAACTGGTCCCTGGGAAATGGCCAACTGTATGTTACCTGAATTTGCCTCAATAAAAAAAAAAGAAAAGAAAAGGGGGTAGAAAGAATAGCCCCTCCCAGGAGAGGTTGAAACTTAAAAAAAATAATAAAAATAAAAAAGCATTTATCAACACACACACAAAAAATCTCCAAGACCCGAAGAAGGGAGCATATAAAGGCAGAATTTCCAGGAACAGGAGGGAGCGGTCTGGACTCAAGCGCTGTCCTAACCGCTGGCTTTGCTGCCTACTGTGAGGAGCCCGGGGGTGGAATCGGGGGCTTCAAATACCTGCAGAAATAGGTAAACAGACAAGAAAGGCTTCTGCTTCCCTTATTCTCCTCGTGCAGGTCCTCGCACCCTGAGAAGTCCCCCGGAGCCGCAGACACCCCTCCCAGCTCTGACCGACTCCCCTCCTGCTCCACCCGCGGACGAAGGCTGCTCCCTCCTGCAAGCACTCTTTCTCACCACCGTGATGTTCCCGGGGTTAGTTTATGCGAACTGTGAACAGAGGCGTCCTGTTCTGTCCGCACTTTCAGCCATTCCATCTTGCTGCCAAAGGGGCAGTGGGAGAGAATGTTCCAGAACTCGCGTCTCCTCTCTGATGGCACTTGCTATTGTAACAGTTATCACGTTCTGTTGCATGCGCACGACTGCTCACGGAGGTCTTTCGTCAGACAGCCCCATGGGCCGCGTTATTACTATTGTCCTCAAAGTCCAGATGAACAGCCCCCAGAGCGAGTGGCCAGCTGGAGGTCACAGAGCCGGGCAATGGCAGAGCCAGGATTAGAAACCTGCTCCCATGCACGTGTATCCCCCGTGAGCCACACGCGCACCACGCAGTGCTGGCAAATGACCCATGGGACCCATGACCTGCACTCCAGCTCCTAACTGAGCCCTAACGGCCCCTCTCTCTCCTTCAGTCCTGGAGCACAACATGTCCACTGAAGATTCTCCTTGGGGTTTTTTGCTTATTTTTTTTGATTCTGATCCAAAAACAAGGCACAGTTCCCTCGTCGTCAGGGACTCGGCATCTCTGAACGGATTCATGCGACTGGATGCCAGGGCCTCCTCACTGCCCTCCTTTATGGTCTTTTTTGTTTTTCGAGACAGAGGCCATTGTAATGGGCAAACTCTCCCTGGGAGTGTTGAGAAGCAGGCCTCCAACCAGGGGCGACCACAAGTACCAACAGCAGGGACAGAGTCTGAGCAGCCCTGGAGGCCAGCCACTGTGCTCACCATTGTCACCGTCCTAGCTGGTCCTAAAGAGATCGCAGGGGAGGCCGGGAGGCAGACTTGGGACGGTGACCTGTAACCAACAGAGGCCACCCAGCAGGGTCACACCAGTGCCTAGGGCTGTGCATGAGGACAGAGGCAGAGAGCAGACCAAGGTGGCCTCCCAAGGTTTCCCTCAGATGGGATTACTGGCCCCAGGGCACCACAGACGCTTTTCTACATGCTACGATGCTCTCGAGAAGGACGTCTGACTTCTCTTCACCTTTTCCTGCTTACCTGGAGCCCAGATGAGAGCCCATCACAGTAGCCGCCCCTTTGCTCCCCTCCCTAGGGCAGCCAGCCTCGGGTAGCCCTCCAGGTCTGGCCATCAGCGGGGGCATCTCTATGTTCTCCCCTGCAGGGTCACCGGCTCTCGATTTCTACTCCACCATCCACACCCGAGCACTGTGCTCGGCATTAGGGCTCCAGACACAATTACTTTTCTCCTCTATCCTCACCCTCCTCCCGAGCCACCCAGGAGGACTTGGACCTCCTGCCTGACCCAGAGCACGCCCTAACGCCTTCCTGCGTTGCTGGTCTCCTTTGGTTCTGGTCGCTCCCCCGAGCCGCAGCAAAGTCAGACCTGAGAGGCTCACCAGGCTGCACCGGTGGTCTGGAGCACAAGAGAGCCAGAAACTTCAGTGCGGTTAATTTCGAGGCCAAGAGGAAGTCTCAAGAAAACAGATACCTACAGAAGGGAGCCTTCCAGGCTTCCTAGGGCCCATCCCTCCCCCAGAAAAAGTAGACTTTCAAGCTGCTAAATACCTTCCAAAACTTCCGTAAAGACAGTCAGCTTTCATGCCCACTGAGGACAGGAACCGTGAGCTCAACAGTCACACACGAACTGTCGCCGTTAGGGCTGGGAGCCACACAGGACAGATGCACGGTCTCGTGGGGTTTGTCTTAGCTTTTATCCTCAGTTATTATTATCGGTAGCAATGCACTCTCGCAAGCCTCCTTCTACAGCACACAAAAACAGACACTCGCCCATCAGAAGGGCTGCCACAGAAAGAGAACATAGCAAGTGTTGACCTATGTTGACTCGTGCGCATTGCTGGAATGTGTGAACGTGGTTCCATTTTTTTGGAATACTATCTGGCAATGTCTCCTAAGCTGAATTTCTGTAGATCTATAGCCCAGCACTTCCACTACTAGGCACATGCCCAAGAGAAATGCATGCATGTGTTCCCCAGAAGAGCACAAGGGAGTTCGTGGCACAGCACCATCCTATGAAGCCCCGAATGGAAACAGCCTAAACTGCTCACTGAGAACAGGAACAGATACCAGTGAATACGTGCAGCAGAAACAAGAATGAGCAGTCTACCACCACCCAAAGCAACATCATGAACATACAGAGATGCTGTCGGGCAAGGGAGGGCACACTGCAAAATCCCATTTACAGAAAGTCAGGCAAACAGATCTCTGAGGTAGAAGTCAGCATTGTGGTTACGCTTTGGGGAACTGGACAGGGCCCCCAGGGGGGCTTCTGGGGCCCTAGCCATGTTCTGTCTCCTTCTGGATGTGACTACGTGGTAGGTTTCAAGAATTCATCAGGCTGTGCTCACTCGTGTGTACTTTTCTGGACATCTGTTCTAGTTCCGTATAAAGTTCACAACAAAGCAAGCAGACCTCATGTCTGTAACAGGGATGCCAAGTTGCAGCCAGGGCAACACCGACCACTGGATGTGACCTCCCCGCTGCTCAAGCTCAGTGGGAGGCCTCAGGATGAGTCAGACCACCACCACCCTGGACACAGAGGGGTTTCTCCCCCCAGCTGCCACCACCCCTTGAGGTCCCCATTTTTGTTCTGAGGAGCAGAGAGTAATCTGAAACTTTGACCTTGTCAATGATGGGGAAGGGTCTTAGAATCCAGAGGAGCACCTCTGCTGGTTGGACCAGGGACCAATGACATTCCAGCGGCTGTGGGTAAGCAATGAGAAAGACATCTAGACTCGAGGCCAGTCTCTACCCAGCAGGGACTAGAGACAGGGCAGAGGCCCACAGCTTCTCCATCTCATTCCCCCTATATCTTTTCAGCCCACCATATCTACCACCTAGCAGGGAACAAGAAAACTTGCTTGATGAGTGCAACCGAGTCTCTGTCTTATACTCAGGCCATCCACTTTAGAATTAAATACTCAACTCTAGGCAGGATTTTTGGCCGTTTGGTTGCTTACACAGTGGATGTGCAGTAAAGGATTAATCCTCTGCACTGACAGACTCTCCTCTTGTGGTCAGTGTGGCTGCACCAGCTCCAGGTCTCACATCCTCATCCACAAAGGAAAAGCATGATTCTGTCCCTCAGAACAAAATCCTGGAGCTGGGTTTTCATTGGCTGAATTAGACTGAGGATTCTACCTTAGACCAAGAACTAAGTGGCCTAGGGGGTAAAAGAACAATGCTCACTGGTTTAGCCAGTCAACTACCACCCCTGCAGTAAGAATAAAGTTAAGCCCATCTGAATCACACTGCAGTAACCACAAGAAGTGGTCACTGAAAAATTCAAGTCACAAGAGAAGAAATGAATGCTGGGTATCAAAAAACAAGCCTAAAGGCAAATTACTGAGGTTCTACCCCTCTCCTAAATAGAAGTTATAAAACTGTTCCTGAATTCCAGTTCTTAGCCCAAATTCTTCCCGATTTTAGATTATATTCGTTAGAATAATTTAAGCCCAGAAAAATCCATGTCTTGAATATTCACTAAGTGTGTTTTAGAGAAATATTTTTAGACTTGGTGATATTCTTAACACTTGTTATGTATAACAACAACAATATCTAAAACTATATGAAAACTATTAATGGTCTAAGTGCTATAATGAGCTTCGGGGATCTGGGGGCCGAGCAAGTAAAAAGTATGACCACAAGGTGGCAGGAGTACACAGCAAGATTTATGGGGCAACACTTGGACAGGCTTGCATGCTATGGAGTCCCTCATAGTGTAAGATCTTCCAAAAGATATGGCACCGCCACCACCCCGAAGGGGAGGAGGGCAAGGGAGCTCCAGGAAACAGGAAGATCAGAGGGGGGTTATGTATCTACCTGACATCACTGAGCAACACATGGGCAAGTCTGTGGATCAGAGCAGACTTATAACCAGGGTCTTATAACCAGAGTTTATGGCTAACAGACGTTGGGTATGCAGGGTTTTTGCAGGGTATGCAAAGCAGGCAGGCTCCAAATGGCTAAAAATATGCTTATTTGGGATATATTTATAACAATCAGATGTGTAAAGATTTGAGTTTGGCGCTGGCAGGATTTTGAGCTAACAAGTCCCAGTCTGCTGTGAAGAAATAAACAACACAGAGGCCAATATACAGGGACCATCTTTGGCTCATTTATATAACAACTACTTTCTGATAGTCACAAAAAAAAAAAACCTTACATTTATATTTCCATAGGGTCTTCATTATACAAATATTTATCTGAATTCTTGTAGTTATGGGATTCCATTGAGAAGAATACACTGGCAGAATGAGAAACTACTTGTTGATGAACTGACTCCTCAGATAATCGGTCCCCACTCACATATGCCCTTGGGTGACAGCGCACCTATGCCCACCCACCACTCCCGCATCCCTGCCTTTGGGGTTGGTCCGGTGCTGCTGGGTGTCAGCTACAAACACAGTGCAAATGCAGTGCAAATCCACTGCAAAGTGAAATTGCAAATCTTGTGGTCCTGGAGGATTGAAAGCTACGGAGAAAGAGAATCCAGAAGGGGGTCCACCAACAGCCGCTCAACAGATCTGCATTGACCGTTAACAAGTGAACGGGAAAAAAATCAACAGGAAGGATCCTTTCTTCAAAAGAGAACAGTTTGAATAGCAAAGCATCGTGAAGCTCTTGAGGAAACTGGGGAAGCCCTCGAACAGGTCTGCTAAATTGATCCTCTTTGTGATCCCACTGACAATGTCAGGTGTGAAATGAAAAACGCGGTATTGCGCAGTCATAGAAAATTAGAGGAAAATAAACTGTCAACAGGAGATGCGTGCTTTGTTTTAAGTGGCACAGAGTGGGAATTGCTGAACCTAAATTTTGTTTAATATGAGAGAAAATAAACCTGTCGTAATTTTTATTTCATTTCTTAAGGAAGAAAAAAAGAATCCCCATCAAGGTTCCTTTTGCTCACTATTGTCTATGACACTTTATGCTCCCATTTCAGTAGATTCCTTTCAAGTGGCCAAATATTCTCAAATTAAAGAAAAACTCCCAACACTCTTGTAGCTTGGAATGGCAATGCTCTTTAAAAAGGCAAGTTTGATGTGTGTAAAAATATGCGAACATTCTGTATTGGTGGGGAACCTACTCCCTTCTGGTTCCTAGAACGGCAAGTGCCTTCCGACCCCTGCAGGAACTTCTCCCTAATCTTCAGGTTTGGGCAAATGTCACCTTCTCGATGACAAAGCCTTTCATAGTTATCCGAAACAGAACACTAATACCCAAACTCTTGGCTTCCCATGCTTATTAGCTATCTCCCCCACTGGAAGAAAGCACGGGAGAACAGGTGTTTTTATGAGTTTTACTCCCTACTTTATCCATGGTTCTGAGAACCAGGCCTGACAGATGGGAGGCACTTAACAAATATTGGCAGAATGGAGGGTCTCTATCTAAGGTGTCATCTGTCTCTGGAGGCCCCACAAATATGACTTTGAAGATTGAAGATGCCCGTTAAGAGAAAAAAAGCCACCAAGGACAGGGGAGGAGGTACAGGCATCGGAACCCACTGGACCAGAGGTTTTTGAACTTTCAAGCACAGCAGAATTACCTGCTGCTACTTACAAATATCTAGACCCAACCTCCAGAGACTGTAATTCACTAGGTCTGGGGCAGGACCCAACAGTGCTGTGTTTTTAAACAAGCTGCCGTGAGGACACGTGTGGTCCTCAGAACACTGGGTAACAGCGTTTGGGACACATTCCAGACAATCACATGCCATCAAGGAGAGGAATGCCAGGGAACATCTGGTGTTCGACACACTCTCTGAGATAAGCCCAGCTCTGGGCACTGGAGCATTTTCAGGGCGTGATTCAAGAAAACTGTAAAGATACTTTTAATTTGGATCCTCCCAGCAAACCACTTTCTGTGTGATCAATCAACCAGAGAGAGAGAGAGATGTATGCGTCTCCCACTAGGCACCTGGAGGCTGGCAAAGTCAGGCTCTGCTGAGAGCTCATTTCAGACCATGATTTTAAACTCAGAAAAGACTGCAGGATAGGGAAAAAGAGTCTGGGAGGGAGCCCACCACACTGGACCAGCCAAGATGGCCGCAGGACAGGTCGGGGGGGGGGGGTTCCCTCCTCTCCAAGTGGCTGAAATCCAGGATACTGAGAATAGATCTTTTCGATCCTCTGAGTATGAAAGAGATCAGGAATCATCCTGAAGGACAAACAGACAACGCGAGCTAGAAAAGCACATAGTCCTTCCGAGCAGAGTGGTGGAAGACATCGGAATTTCAGCTCTGAGCATAGGAACATGCTAAGAGGGATCTCGATGCACAAGAGAACTTTCCCCAAGCAATACCTGCTGACTCCTTGGGGCGATCCCCCCTCTCTCGTCTCCCTGTTCAATTCTAGCTTTTATCTAGGAAAGTCAGAGTCTAAGCAAACTCTATGTATAGCTTTTGACAAATCAGAAACTTAATGTTTTTACAAGCAAAAGAATGGTTTTAATTATCGCAATGTTCCTATCACAAGAGGTGCCTTGATCTCGTCATTTTGTTTGTTTGTTTGTTTGCCCACCCCTTGGGAGATAGCTAGATATCAGCAAAGCCCATTTGCAAAGCAGTGGGGGTCCCTCACAGCAAGAAAGAATGATAAATAAGAATGAGCTTGAGGCGATTTCTACTACAATTCTAGAAATTTATTTTCCACTCTGGCCAAGGCAGCTCTGAATGTGGAAATGCCAGTGGGCTCACCTCTGCAGGAAGCTCCACTCAGCCTGCGAAGCCAGTTCTCCTGTGCCTCGTCGAGACTGTAATTATGTTGTTTCCCCAACCAAACGATGGCTTCTACAATACAATCATTTCTTCCCTGACTCGGCTTTACAGGCACTTGGCCAATCTCAAATCACAGTGCCTTCTACAGGTAGTCCAACAGACCAGGACTGCCCCCAAAGTTCCTGCTGGGTCTCCCCTGCTCTGTGCTGGCTCTATGAGTCTCCAAATGACCACAAACTGGGGAAGGGGGGCTTAAATCAACAGCCTCGGTTCTGGAGGCCGGAAGTCTACAAGCAGGGTGCTGGCTGGGTGGGCTCCTTCTCAGGGAGTCTGGTCCAGGCCTCTTCCCCGGCATCTGGTGGTTGCCAGCAACCCTCGGCTCCTAGACACCTCTCTCCGCTCTCGGCGTGTCTTCACACGGCCTCCCCTCCGTCTATCTGTGTCTCTCCTCTCCTTACAAGGACACCGGTCACTGGACTGAGGGCCCGCACTAATCCCAACTAATTGCATCAGCCATGATCCTATTTCCAAATAAGGTCCCATCCTAAGGTTTGAGGCAAGCAGGAATTTGGGGGATCTGACACATGCTCTACAGGCACGAAGGCCAAAATAAAGGAGGTGAGGGGACAGTAAAGGTTTCACTCCTCCGAAGCACCAGGTGCCTGCGGGGAGGGCCCAGAGCGCGTCTTCCTTGGCCGCTTACTCAGTGCTGGTCCGTACTGGGCGAGGCGGATAAACTCCAGGGCGGCCCTCTGATGCCCCAACTCCCGGTGATCACAACTTTGTCTACTCCCTTCCCTGTGAGTACGGGTAGGACCTGTGACTTGCTTCTAACCAACAGACGACGGGAAAGCAATGAAATGCCACGCATGCACCGTGAGCACACTTGGCAGGGGCAGGGAGATGGAGATTTTCTCGGGGCCCTATAAATGGCTTCTCATGGTTCAATTAGCGAGGCAATACTGTTTAATGGGAAGCGAGGATGAGTAAATGCAGAGTAATTAAGAACCAGAAATGTTTCCGAAATGAAAGCGATTTGGAAAGTAGATACAGTCTCAGGGGGTTGGGTTCAAAACGCTACTGTGGGGTATTGTGTTTAATTTAAGGTCTATTCACTGAGTACCTATTACACATCAGGCATTAACGAGCTGCTCTGTGTGGGACAAATGGACAGTCCTAGGAGACAGACAGACAGAATAGTGAAGTTACCACAGACTGGAAGCTACATTTCTGGCTTGAAAACCAGACCCCAGCTGCATGACCTTGGGAAAGTCACTGAGTTCCTCAGTCTCCCCATCTGGAAAATGGGACTGTTAATAATAGTACCCACCTCACAGCAAGGGTTGAATGGAGACAGTATGTACGAAACGCTTAGAGCAGAGCCTGGCCCATAATAAGGACCACAGAGCATTCATCATGCAGGTGGTGGTGACAGGAGTGCCCAGGTAGGTCCCCTTCCTAAAGCAGCCTGCCCCCCAAATGCTGACATTCCAAAGATTCATCCCTTGTTGCTAAAATGCTTCAGGGACAGACTGAGAAGTACAGAAAAGCTGTTGGGGGAGCCATCCAACAAGCTCCCGGCCTTGGTCACCTCACCCACAGAAGACCAGGCAGACTAGTGGGGTTGGCCCAGCATCCAGCCGCCTCTCTTGATATAGCACTTGGACTTCCCACTGGGAGCAGCGCACGCTCAGACCAGAAGTTCCACTTGAGCTGACTCCACACTCAGCTTCAGGAATCGGTATGTGGGTGGCCAATCAAAGCATCATGTCCTCCTGGAGAGAGTGACTGGTCCAAGGAGAAACCACATGACCCAACTACACCAATCAGAAATATCCCATCTCCTGGCCACAGTGGACGGGCTCACAAATAGACTAGGACCCGGAATTTGCTGGGAAGAGCTGAGCCCAGCTCTCTGTTCACTAAGCAGCAAGCATGGCAGGACTCCACCGCCTGCCTGAGAATGAAACCAACAGGTGGGAAAGAGATGGTTTCCCAGCCACATTGTCTGAGCATCTGAATTCAGCCAGACCTGAGGCTGTCTTGGCACTTTTCAGTTATAAGAGCCAGGAAATTCCCTGTAAGCTTCTTTGAGTTGGGTTTCTTCTATTTGCAAGTGAAAGTGCACTAACAGGGGCGCCTGGGTGGCTCAGTCGGTTAAGTGTCTGCCTTTGGCTCAGGCCATGATCCCAGGGTCCTGGGACCGAGCCCTGCATCAGGCTCCCTGCTCAGTGGGGAGCCTGCTTCTCCCTCTCCCACTACTGTTCCTCCTGCTTGTGCTCCCTCACTCTCTCTGTCAAATAAATAAATAAAATCTTAAAAAAAAAAGAGTCAGACTCTGACATTTCTGCCACTCAGAGGACAAAATAAAATCCCAAAGTTCACAGAAGATACACATATAAAGTTAGCCTGTAATCCAAGGGCAAGAGAACAGATGGTGGAAGGATGTTCAGTATTTCAGCCATCCTTGTGAGTACCGAGAACAAATATTAAACAAAAGGAATCTACGGAAGCAATCCAAGATCCTCTCTCTTTGTCATACCCATCACTTCAGTAATAAATGTTAATAAACAAAGCTAAGGTATAAAAAAACTCAATTCATAACTCAAAAATAACCTGACCTTTTCTGGAATTAAACTCGTTTTCTGTCAAATCTGCTATTTGTACAATGTTTGGTGATATAAATTCTCAAATGCCTGATAAAGAATCATTTTGTCTAGTAATTTAAAGCAGTTTGTGAGCCACGGTAAGTTTTTTTCATCTCTTCCTCTCTGCCCAGACACGATCAAGGGCTCACCCTGACACCCTGGATATTCCGTGAACACTTGCCAGTAACCGGGTGGGTACTCACAGCCACCACAAAATACACACACATACACACACACATCCATATTCACAACTTCATCTACCATCTACAGTGTGATGACCCAGAGTTGCTTTTGCAATACAGAACTTTCTCCTGAGTCTCAGCTACATGGCTGAGTGAATGCTTTGAAATCACCTTTTAGAAGTCTCAAAGGAAAATCAAACTCAACATACTCAGATCTGAACTCAAGATCAGCCCACCCAAAAATCAAAAACAAAACCATCTTTGCTTCTCTTGTCATCTCTGGGAAAGGACCACTGTCTTAGTCTGTTTGGGACATGCGATCACAATACACCATCAACTGGGGTGAGGTGGGTCCGGTGGGGGGGCGGCGCTTAAACAACAGAAATGCATTTCTGACAGTTCTGGAGCCGGGAAAGTCCACGGTTCAGGTGCTGGAGGGTTCTGTTCCTGGTGAGGGCTCTCTCCCCTGGTTTGCAGCCCGCCGCCTTCCTGCTCATATTATGGAGAGCGGAGAGAGGAAGCAAGCTCTGTCCTGCCTCTCCTTATAAAGGCACGAACACCATCATGAGGGCCCCAGCCTTGTGACTCGTGTACCTCCCAAAGGTCCATATCCAAATACCATTACTTTGGGGAACAGGGTGTCTACATATCAATGGGGGGGGGTGCCCAGTCCACAGCAACCAACACATCTGAATTCCCACAAGGCCCTGTGTGGTCTGGACCACAATTACGAGATCATGAAGCTGCCTGTTGGAGGAAGTGGCAAAGCTAATGACTTAGCGGCTAAGAGCACAGACTCCGGAACCAGGCTGCCTGGATTCTAGTCCTGGCTCTACCGTTTAGCTGCTACATCACCACTCTGAGCCTCAGTCTCTTCATCTGTAAAATGGACTCACCAGAGCTCACAGTAGCCATCTTACAGGTGTCATATGAGGACTGAACTATGAGCAGTTAGTAGGTGGTATTTTAATTATCGCTCTAGACTCCTGGCTTCATGCTTCCCTACTGCTCCTTCTCAACTCCTCGGAAGCCCGGGGCTTTTTTCCCACCTGGCTGTACTGGTTCTGTTTCTCCTACGGATCTGTTTCCTAGCCTTCTCCTCTCACCCGTACTGCTGGGGGGCAAGCAGTGAACAGCATCCCAAGAGGCTCCCTGTGCCCCTCTGGCCTCCTGCTGGCTTCCAGGTGGGATCAACCAACAGAAGGCTCAGCAGGAGATGAGAGGGTGAGAGAAGAGGCCGCGGTTTTTACAGCCCTGGCTTCTCCCTGCTGGGGAGGGCAGCTGAGCTCCTCGCCCTGTGAACACGGCTCCTGTGGAGAAGCCTTGTTGCCTCCAGCTAAGGCTCTCCTAGGTCCCTGCAAATGCCCCCGGCCCTCGACCCCTGGGCCAGGGTGGTAACTGCTTAGCCCTGTCACCGGTCCTGGGTGCTTCACCACCCCTGGCTGGCTCCCTTCACCCTGCCCCCACCTTGGTCAGAAGCCCCCTTCCTTAGGTTCTCTTCGGGCTGTGCCCACTCTTCCCCACCCAAACCCTGACTGGTTCAGGCCTTTGCACAGACGGTTCGCTACGCCTGAAGCCTTATCCCTCACACGCCACCCCCCCACCTCCGGTTATCTGAATCACTCCCATCCACTTTCGACTCAACTTAATCCACACCTCCTCAGAGAAGCCTTCCCAGGTGCACAGGACCAGGTCAGTTTTTTTGAGCACATCTCACTTGTTTTTATTATATCCCCGTCTTCAAACGATGCTTTGCACACACTTGGTGCTCAAAGCGCATTTGTCAAATTAATCGCACAATCCAACAGTGAAACACAGCAGGTCCCCGCCACGGAAATGACCAGGCTTTATCCGATGCAGGCAGAAACAATGCAAACCGACATCAAAAACGAAGCCACTCGGGTGACTTCTCAACCTGAGAGATGTTTTCGGAAGATGTGGACACCTGCCATGTCTCGGTCACCGACAAGCGGCTGCTTACGAATGCTCCCTGGCCAAACTTTGTGTCAGAGCCTGTGTGGCAGACTCGGGCCCTAGAGGCAGGCTGAGTGGCAGGGAAGCCAGCGCAGGTTTCGAGGCCCCAGTGCGGCGCTGGGCCCAACCTCGGCCATCACTTGGTAGTAGCAGCAGAAACAACATCTCGCATCCAGTTACCGGCAAATACTTGCCAAGTGCCTTTACGTATTATCCCATTTGTTCCTCGTGAAAACCTGTGACCTGCTGCAGAGGAATTATTCACAGGCCCACGACTGCACGAGTGGGGAGAGATGCAGAAGAGAGCTGGACCCCCGTGGTCATGGGTCCCAGCCCACGGGTCCTCCCAGGCGGAGGCGAGCCAGCTTTGCCCACGCGGGCTTTGCCTCCTCTCGCCTGGGGAAGATCTTGACTGTCAAGGGAAGTGCCCAAGCCTCTCCTCTCCAGTGTCTCTTTCATCCAGCTTGGACAGTGCCTTAAAAGGCAACGTAACAGAAAAGCGAAGAGCATTATCGCCAGACCCCCCAATGCCTGGGTTCAAAGCCAAGTGCTGCCATTTTCTACCTGTATAACCTAACACCAATTATTTTAGCCTCCTTGGACCTCAGCCTCCTTAACTGTAAAGTGGGGACAACAGTGTCCACATGGATGGTAGCCTTGAGTATTAAATGAATGAAGGTATTTACATCACACAGCACAATGCCTAGCATATATAGCAAATGCGTGTCACTTCTGTCCTTCTAACCATGGCCAGCCCGAGTGTCCCCAGGGACCAGGCAGGTAACATAAAGGTAAACAGCTGAGCAGATAGAGACTACAGTAAACTGGTCCCTAATACTCACGTGCCTCAGTCTCACGGGATGCCCCATGAGCAACCTGTGTCCTCCACCCACAGAAGCAGCCCTCCTGTGACAAAAACCTTCCACCCGTGTAGCTCGAACAGTATGCAGTGTGACTTCAGAGTGACTTAGCTGCGACAGCTCTGTGGCCCCAAGGCTACCCAGGGGCAAGCATTCTTGGATGAGTTTCTACTTTCTCCCCATCCTGACAATATTGCTCCATTTCCTCAGTCCAAGAAAATAGTCTTCCAAGACTACACTTGACACAGTAAACGTGTCAAACACACACATACATGCATGTGTGCAAGCACACACAGTACTCCAGTACTTTTCCGTGCTGTGAAAAACAAAAATAGAGGCTCATGAGTGCAGATCCTGTGATTGGAAAGAAGGAGGGGTAAGGCGTCAGTTACCTGCTCAGGTTAACTGTGAGGACACAAACAGAAGACCCAGGAGACCAGACTCCAGGTGACACGGCCTTGCTTCACATTCCTGCAAGGGAAAATTCTGTCCTCTCCACACAGACCAGAGACCCTTCTGTTCCTTATTGAGTGAATAACCAGAGCACCCATTTGGGTTCCTGTGTTCGAGGATCCAATAGTTCTGTGTTTGTGATATAAGTTCCAATGTTATACACAGAGACTTGGAAAATGAGAAGCAGAAATATTCCTTAATCCTTCTTTCTAAAGAGAGACTTCCTATGTAATGGGACGTAAATGCAACCTGGGGGGGGGGGGGGGGAGAGGAAAGGTGGCATAAAGAGAGCAGATTTCTGTCTGGGACATCCGAAGCCACTGTTGACGCAGCCAAGGACGCTCAGAGCTGTCTTTCTGAGGCCATGTCTCCCCCATACCTCAGACTCCTGAACTGTATGGCATCACTTCAGAAACCGTCTTCAGAGACATATAAATATATACTTCCAGAGGAATAGAAGTCCCAGAAGCCCCAGGTCTTAGAGAGCTGGAGATTTACTTCAAACATGACTAACAGCTCCTTGTGTGACGTTAGCCAGGTCGCAACACTGGTGGGTGGCTGTGTGGTGCCTCCCTGGGCCACATCATTTGGTGAACTGTTCTTATCTTTGCAGACCCAGAAACGCAACCAGATATTACTGGATCCCAGAAAAACCACCTCCTTTCTGTTTCACCAAAAGCTGAGTTATTCCCACCTCAGTGTCCTCGCACTGACTGCCCCCTCTCCCACTCTCCTGTAGTGCTTTTGTTGTGCCTGTCCAACTTTATTCAGCCTGCTCACTCACTGGGTATTCCCCTAATCACAGCCCATTTCCCTTGTTACTTCCACGGGCATTTTCAATTGCAACAAGCAAATCATTAAGCAGAAAACAAAAATGCAACAAGCCTCTACATAAAGAACGAAAATGCAAAAGCAAGCAGAATCTAGTAATTCGCTCCTCTGTGATGGACATTTATTTCATTAGCTGGCAGTGCTACAAAACTCACTTTCAATTCACCACTCCCCAATTTAAAAGACATAAATGGCCCAGGTGCTGACCCACGTCCAGACTACACTTGGCCAGACATTCTTTCTCCTCGCCAGCCCACTGACCTCACTGCCTACTAACCATGGCTCCATCTAGACTTTGCTCCATTCAAAATCAACAAGTATGCCAGTACATACTCGTTTGGTTTAGAGAATATGGGCATCACAAACACCAAAACACTAAGAATTTCTCTGTGCCTCCCCTGCTAGAATATAGCTTCAGGAGATCAGAGAACCCTACCTTTCCCCACTAAGCAGTCAGTGCAAAAACCAGTACCTAGCAAATGAAAGACACTCGAAGATTTGCTGACTTAATAAATTAATGAATCTCCCACAAGAGAAATTTATCTAACACTGATCTGCCTCTCATGGGTTAAATTAAAAATATGGTATTCCTTGGAGCCTCATTTAAATCAATTGGTCAAATTTCTTTTAGTTGCCAAAACTACTATAAAGTATAGGGAGGTGACAAAAATAAAGCCATTTTCCCCTGGGAAACCATAGCCTGAAAGTCCCATTAGGTCTGTGCCCAACACAAAGCGTTGTCCTGTGACCTAGAACATTCTGCTTCCCTGTCCCTCAAAAGGCTCCCTCTGGACAGAAGCCCAAGGTGACTCCACCCTCTCCAACAATAAAATCCATGGAGCAGCCTCCAGCTGCCGAGCCCCTTTGCAGGACGGGAACCAAAGAGCCAAGAAGGGGCTCAGCAGAGCCTCCCTCCAGAGGCCAGAGCTAGGGCCCAGTCCCCTCCACCCTGGACAGGCAAGTCTCCAGAGGCCCCGCAGTTGTTATTATCACACCAGATGTTATCAGAAAGAAAAAGAGATGAATAAAACACCAAGCTTTCATCTCACCAATTTTTTTGCCAAACTTTAAAATACTAACAACTCATAAAAAAAGCGGGGGGGAGCCCAGGTGGCTCAGTCGGCTAAGTGTCCGACTCGGGTTTCGGCTCAGGTCACGATCTCAGGGTCGTGAGGCTGAGCGCCACAACGCTGGGCGTGGAGCCTGCTTGAGATTCTCTCTCTCTCCCTCTGCCCCTCCTCACTCCTCTAAAAAACAAATAAATAAGTAAAAATAAAATGCTGGCAACTCATTCAATTCTTTTATATGCTTGAAATTAAATGTTAGAAAAAAATCTTTAACAAATAGGGAGCAAACCATATGATCCAGCAATTGCACTACCATCTATTTACCACAAAGATACGAATGTCGGGATCCGAAGGGGTACGTGCACCCCAATGTTTATAGCAGCAATGTCAACAATAGCCAAACTGTGGAAAGAGCCAAGATGCCCATCGACAGATGAATGGATAAAGAAGATGTGGTCCATATACACAATGGAATATTATGCAGCCATCAAAAGGAATGAGATCTTGCCATTTGCAACGACGTGGATGGAAC
>NW_027397103.1:13765590-13783378 GCF_003265705.2 Callorhinus ursinus | reverse complement strand
CATCAAAAACTAATGATGTAATGTATGGTGATTAACATAACAATAAAAAATTTAAAGAAAAAGAACAAAAACAAAAACAAATAGGGAGCAAGCAGTGTTCTCAGAATGTGGCAGACACCCCTATCCCTGAGGGTACATGAGAAAATTTTAGGGGGCATGACAAGGACATAATATTAAATAACACTAAGTTGGAAAAAGAGAGCTTCTAATCTTTATCAACCCTTCTGGTTAAATCAAGTGGAGCACTGGAGTTGAGCATTACCATCTTTAACCTTCTCCAAAGCTCGCAAATCTCCACCTTTAACAGAGAGAACTAATGAGCCTCAAAATCCAGGCATTTTGGAGCCTTCAACTATGGAGTCTGAATGCTCTAACAGTGGCCTCTGTGTGTAACCACTTTAACAGTTGCCTTCTATTTACAGCAATGATACAGGCTTTCCATTTATAGAAGAGAAATAAGGTTTCTGTTGTAGGTGATTGAATTTAATAAAAATATCAGCTGATTTAAAGAAAATATGAATTGATCTTGCAGTGCAACTGGTGATGTGTACACACGGATAAATTAATGAAAACCGGTGGTAAAGAGACAGCGCCCACCGCTCAGCCCCTGAGGTCACAGCTTCCAGGGTGAGATGGGTTGAGGTGATAAATTCATTACGGTCGTAGCTACACATTTACTTTAGTGTGTAGTAGGAAAAACTAAAGCCAGAAAAACAAGAGATCGATCTTCCACCTTAAGGGAGTGACATAAAATTTTCTTTTAAGATAAATGTATTGCCAAAAAAAAAAAGTGTGTATCAGTTGCAATGATACTAGGAAGGGAAAAGTGGTGTACAAACACTGGGACTCAGAAATGCCAGGTCCAGGGCTGACCCGGCCAGGCTCCCAGGGGCAGCCTCCCCCTGCACCAAACCCCAGCAGCTGCACCCCGGGGGGTCTTTAAGCTGCGAATCAAAGCAATTTTCCACCACAAGAGGTGTCTCTATCCAGCTCCGTTCAGCAAAGCAGTTGGTGCCTCAATCTGAGAATTCCGCTCCAGGTTGGGTTTGTCCAACAGCTCAGATGAAAGGAAAAAACACATCTGGAGGAGGAAGGAAGCTGCCGAGAAAGAGCTCGGGAGTTTACCTCTAGTTGTCAAAAAACCCTTTGCTGTAGAACACACGGCCCCCCACCTCCACCTGCCCACGTCGCTGTGTCTCCACTGCTGGTGGTTCGCAGAACCACGGAGAATGGGAAGCCAGACGGAAAGAAATTTCAAGCAAAGAGAAGGCAAGGAAAACAGATTTTTATAAAGCAAAACACCCACAACTTTCACAAATTTAGACTGAGCTAGAATAATTTGATGGGGGGCTCAACCCTGAAACACATTTGTTCTGGAGCTGAGCCTCGTGTAATTTCCTGGCATCCGATTACAACAATCAAATCACCCATCTCTCACAGACTTCTCAACTCTTTCAAGGGCCTCTGCGGTTGGTTACATCTCAGTTGATGTACTGGCTTTATGATTAAGTAACTGAGAGTCAGAGAAGTGAAGGGACCCAAGTAAGGTTCTAAAGAGCCAGGACCAGAACCCAGAAATCCAACTGCCACGTCTCCTTCCTTCCCATCACCCTGTGTCATGGTTCATTAGGAAGTGCAGCAAAGCATCTCCTGCATGTTCTTGCACAAAACTTTCTGTTCAGAGTGATTCAGTGTCCTGGGACCATCTCTTGGAATGAAGAAGACAAAACCAGGGGACCTCAATGAGAAAGACAGAGATGCTATCTGACTGCACTGAGAAACCACAATGGTCATAGAAGAAAGGATGAGCCCTAGCCTACTTGTGTCTGTGCTTTAGGAGCCTAAAGATATTGGACGTACAATGGAAATCACTTATATTTAATATAAAATCACGTGATAATAACCTAAAAAATCAAACACTCAAGGAAAGGTGGCATTAGAGTTCTTTGCACACAATAGAAACCCGTTCTGGTTAGCATATGAGAAAGGGATTTATAGGAGAGATACAGGGCATCACATAGAAGGAAGGGGAAGGCCGGAAACCCGACGCCAGTAAGGGGCCAAGATCCAGGGCAGGTGACCAGCAGGACTCCCACAGGTGGTCACCTGATCAGCATCACCAGACCCCACCCCCAAGCCCAGGTGCCCGGGATCTATCATAATTGCACTTCCCACTGGCATCCTGAGAAAATGGACCTCCACAGCAGAGGCATACCACCTGTGGAGCAGCCAGCAGGAGGAACCTGCATGTGTGCCCAATTCAGTCCCTGTGTGAACTATGCATGCGGACACAAACACACATGCGCGCGCGCGCACACACACGAACAGTAGCGGGCACTTGAGAAGCAACTCCCCACCGCCGCCCCCTGGCCCACCAATTTCAGCACAGCTGCGGTGGACAGTTCCATGAGCCTTGACCAGTGGCCGGCACTAGAGTGTTCTGGCTTCTCCAGTGTTTTCTCCCTGTTTTACCTCCCCCGGGGGCAACCTGCAACCACCTGGGATGCAAGTCAGTAGATAAATGCTCCAGCTGCCTGGTCTTCCAGTGGAACAGTTCTGAGACGCCTTCTCCACACTTCCGAGGGGGAACCCCAGTGCACCAAGCCCCAAGGACTCACCAGTGCCCTTTCACCCTAACCCTGACTCTGTCCCCACCCTCACACTTGTGCTTTCTGGCATCACTTCCCAGATAAACTATCTGTGCCCCAAACCCTCGTCTCAGGATCTGCCTTGGGCCCACATGCACTTGCTGCATGTACTTGTGCACCGTGCAACGTCTTGCAGAGCAGGATGGGGCCTTGGACCCCAACAGGTTGGAAGTTGTATGAATGCACCCATCCTCGGCTCTACCTTTCTGTACCATGGCATTCTCTCCTTCCAAACTGAATGTAAATCCTCAGTCAGGAAGAGGGGAACCAACTAGGAGTTCAAAGCTTTGCCTTTTATCTAGAATTATAATCCGAAAAGCCCTTGTGTCTCGAAACCCCAAATTCCACGCACTTCCCCCTGCACTGGCAGCACCTAAGGAGTGTCTTTGTTTCATTCATGATGGCAAGTCATCTCTGGAGCCAGGAACACTCACTGAACATGGTGACTAATATCTCGGTGGCCACGTGCACAATATCTCCGATCACTGGCAAAGCCATCCCCCACCTCCAATTTCTCAGGCAATTGATTAAGGCATTGTATTCATTTCCAATTGCTGCTATAACAAAGGACCACAAATTAAGTGCCTTCAAACAACAGGACTGTCTCATCATTCTGGAGGTCAGAAACCCAAAACGGGCTAAAATCAAGATGCCACTGGCGCTGTCTTCCTTCTAAATAGGGCTTTCAACCAGTCTTCCTTGCTTCATTGTCCATGCTTTTTCCATGAGACCACACAGCTTCCTGGAATGAGGGGCAAGCTGAAGGAAGGGATCCACCCCTGCATCCACAGGTTATAAGTCTCATCAGCCTCCTGACCACAACACCAACATCCCTCCCAGTTGGGCCAACTCAGCACTCCGTACTCAGTGTTGCCATCTCTGCCATATCCGGAATGCCTTCTCCCCTCCTATTCTCATACCCTCATTGATCCAACCTTTACCAGCCAAGATCAAGGGACATCCCCTCTTTTCCAGCCTCCCTAAATACCCACATTTCAAAATATTCCTGAAACACCCACTGCATCAAGCTTTGCCCCATCATTCCTCTGTTTGTATTTGTGCACTCCATCCCCCAAAAGAACTTTTAAGATTTTCGCAGGTGAACACCCCATCCAAGACTTCTTGGTAACTGAGTGAATGCCCAATAAATGGTTGTTGATAGAAACCCAGAGCAAGGAGCTAGAGTTACAGGCATACGCCGAGGAGGTGTTCCTTAAAGAAAATGCTGTCTCCCGCTTCCCTGAGGGGTCTGTCCCTCCCAGCGAGGGTCCTGTGAGAATGTCCACCATGCGCTATGAGATACACCAGGGTCTGCACCGGTGGAAAAGAATCAAAATAACAAGGAAAAGAATCATAATGAAAGCTACACGTCACGCCCCGATACACATATATATAAATCTGTATATTCCTCACAAGAGCGCTCTGAAGTAGGGGCTTCATTCTCCCCATTGTACAGAAGGGAAACTGAGTGCACATGAGATGTGACCTCACTCTGTTCCCAAGGGCTCCTTAGCTAAGGCCACTCTACGGAACCTCTGCTATTCTCTCCCAGGTTAACCCAGCATGCGAGTTCTCCTGACCTCTGACCTGGGCTTCCGCCCAGAGTCTCCCTTTGGTTCAGCTGCTCCCCAACCTTTGGGATAAGTCCCCTCCTGGATCAGCCCACCTGTGAGAACCTTCTCCGTTTTACACCCCCGGGGGCAGCTCCCATGAGCCTGAAGCAGACACCCCCTCAAGAAGCACAACCACATGCTCCCACCCGCACACCCACACAAGGGCATCCCCTCAACGTGCGCAGTGGGCACAGGGGACATGAGTGCCCAGCGGCACTTGGAATGACAGGCTGCTGGCCCCACCCACAGTGATTCCCACTCAGTGGCTCTGGATGCGGCCCAGGATCTGCGTTTTAACCGCCTCCCCCAAGGGATTCCACCGCCAGAGGCCCCCAGAGCGCGCTCAGAGAAACCTGGAGGGAGGGTTGGGATGCCCTGGGAAGCGGGTCCCTCGGGTTCTTCTCCCCTCCTCACAGCAGAACAGGCATTTATTTTACATGAATTCTGCTTCCAGAGCATTCGGACGCCGGCACTTTATGCACAGGTGTCCCCGTGGGTGTCAGCTCAGCTCGCTGGAGGCTGTGTGGGTCCCTGCCTGGACCACTCGGCTTCCCCACGGCATGACAGATGTCCTGAAGCAGCCTCAGCTCTCAGAGGGAGGAGGGGATAAACTTGCCCTCTTTGAACACCTCCCTCAACCTGGGTGATTCAGCCCTGCAGGGGACTCCCTCTAGACTCACCACATGGCCTTCGGGCGGGGGATGGTCCCGTTTGAGAGACAGAGAGAGCTGGAACAGGGAGAAGTCAGACAGCCCCCTCAGGGAGCTGCTGAGAGAAGGATGTGCGCCTCCTATAGCCAACCAACCCCAGCTGCTCCTGAAGGGAGGAGCCCAAGAGCCCCACTGAATGGGGCACCTGCCCCCACCAAGCTCCCCCTGTCCACGGGTGTCACTGTACCACGTCACACTCTCTTGCTTTACCCTGGGGACCATGTGTATTATTACTTACTTCATATTTTCTTTTAAATCTGCTCCCTGGGTTCACATAAATTTATCTGGGGAGGAGGTAATAGATCAGCACTTTAAATGAAAAAAAGCAATATCACTTTCCATAAAGATAAGAAATCCCTAAAATAAGTACAATAAAAACAAAACAATGTTATTGGGTTCTAGCCAGATGCAGCTGCGCGCCAAAGACTCCCAGCCTGGGGCATGGGCTCGCATTGCTCAGGATGAAAACAAACTCACAGACAAGCAAGCAGAGGATACAAGAGGCACTGGGCATCAAACACAGACAGACTGGCTCCCTGACGCAACCAGGACAGAAGATGATGCAGAGGGAACGTACCCCCACTGGGTAATTCAGCGTTACCCACACCACTGTCTCTGGCACTGGAACGCCTCACAGGCATCTCGGGTGTCACCCGAAATGACTGTTCCCCAGTACTACTGGTTCCCAAAGTGCGAGGTGCAGGCTACCGTTAGGTGGCACCTAATATGAATTTAAAGGCAAAAGTCATTTTAGACCCCTAGAAACTTTTGGGGAGGAAGGAAATTCAGAACTCACGGGAACATAGAAGGTGATTTAATTCATGTGCAGCTCTCACCAAAGTGAGTCGTCCACTTTCTCTGGACTCCAGTTGCGTCGCTATGGAAACAGGAAGCGGTGGCAAGGCCAACTTTGTAAGCAGGCGTGACAGAGTGTGATGCACTGAGCCACTCCCTCTGCTACCCCAGGGAGCTAACTATGTAACAGCGCTGACATCCACTATCCTGAGTCCTGGTTTAATTTCTTCACGTCAGTTGAGTTTCTTTCAGAGTAAAAAGCAAAGAGGTGGTCCTCTCTTCCATGCCTAGCTATAATTACCTCCAAAAATATTTGTCCCTTTGCAATGCAATGGTCTCTCTACAGTCACCCGGGGAGCCACTAAAACACGGATTGGCACTGGATTCTGAGAGCTAATAATACGACCAAGCGTGGACACTTCTTTTCCCAGGAAAACTCAGCCCCCATCTCTTAGTCTCTGAGTGACGGCTGCATATTTAAATGAGCCTGTCCACTGTGATCACAGGTGAGATCTGGAGTCTGAGATTGAGTTTCTTACAGAAAGCCACAATGAGCTGGATTATTCATGTGCACATACACACACAGAGGTGGCTTTTTTTTTTGTATCTTAGCTCAAATATTATAGTACATTGTGTGCTATCTACTTGCAGTCCAATTTCTGACACAATTTCCATAATAGCAAAATTTACATACAGATGGCAAATAAATAAAATCTTCCTGCTGCTTGGTCTGTGGTTCTTATGGTCAGCAAATCCTATTAGGGGCTTTATTAACCTGCTCAGTGAGGGAAATGTTATATCTGATCTTATGGATTTCAGCTGTGCAATCCAGCCCGGCTACAAAATGAAATTTAACTCTCAACATTTTTCTGCAACACGAAGCCACGAAAATTGAGGGGTTGTTTTTCTGTATGCAGCATTGGAAATATCCCCCCTTCCTCATTTCCCATTCAAGCCACAAACAGTCTCTTTTCTCTCTCCATTCTCTTTAAGAGCACATAATTGCAATTAACTAGCAAGCACCGAGGGGTACAAGATTGCCAAGCATGAGGAAAGGCTCCTAGACATGCAAGGAAGAAAGAGAAGCATTGAGGTGGGAGGGCAGGGTGGTCTGCAATGGAAAGTGCATTTAGAAGGCTTGGCTGAAACCCCAGGAGAAGCCCCAAAGGAGGTCTCCTTCCACGTGTCTGCCTAGTTCAAGCTGAACCCTGGCAGGAAACATCTAGGACTCCAGGGACTGACTAATTGCTAGTTAAAACAGCCACCTTCTATATCTGACCAAGGAAAGCAACGTGCTTGTGGGTAAGCTGAGTGAGGTCTCCGTGTCTCCACAAACTCTCGTGAGAATCTGAAGAACACCAGAGACGTCCCTATGCCCCAGGAAAATTTAAGTGGAAAAGTCACCTCAGATGTAGGAAACAGGAGGCTCCAGGGAGAGGACTTCAGTAAGAAGACGTTAGTAAAACCTCTCCCTTTGCATTGACGATGTTCTCCAAACCCAAAGTCCAGAGCAAGATCCTTGGGGATCACACATCTGCCAAACAGTGGCCCCAATCAATCCATTCCAAAAATAAAAACCTGTGCTCCCGGAATTCTCACACAAAAAATGAAACAGAATGGGAAACAAAGGACTCATGGAGGAAAGGACACAGATTAGGGAGGGCAAGAAACCAGTGGACTACCCGCTGACTGTATCAAGAGCTACCCCACTCCCGTCCATCTCAGGGCACCACACGAGCGTGCCAGGGCCGCCGTAATGAAGTACCACACGCTGGGCGGCTTCAGCCACGGCAGTGTATTTTCTCACAGCCCTGGGGACTGGAAGTCCAAGATCAAGGTGCCTGCAGGGTTGGTTTCTTCTCTCAGCCTGTCAACTGCCACCTCTCTGTGTCCCTACATGGATTTCTTCCTCCGAGTGTGTCCTCCTAAGCTCTTCTTGTAGAAACACCAGTTGTATTGGATTAGGGCCCATGCTGGTGACCTCATTTTACCTCGTTAAAGACCTTGTTTGGCCGGGGGGGGTGGGGGGGCGCAGTTAAGAATTCAACATACGGATCTGGGGGAAGACACCATTCAGCCCATAACAGGCATTAACCCACATGAGTTAACTGAGTTCCAACAGCCAGCCCAGACACAGTTCTTAGCACGGGAGACACGTGTCCCTGCCTGCACAGAGCTGACATTCGAGTGTGGGGGAGCCAGACAGTAAATAAGCGAATGAATAAATAGCTTAGTTAATTTCAGGTACTGATGAGTGCCATAAAGAACGCAGCAGGCTCACGGAAGCATGGCTGGCCTTGGGGACCACTTAGGGATGGTGGGGAAGACCTCTCTGAAAGGGGGTATTCCAGGTATGAAGTGAAATGGTGAGGAGGGGCCAGCCCTGCTCACCATGGGGGAGCAGAAAGAACAAAGAAAATGCCCGAGATGGGAGTGAACTTGGTGGTTTCTAGGAACTGAGAGGTGCATGCAGTTACAACAAGGTGAGCAAAGAGGCATGTGGTGGGAGATGAGGTAGGACAGGCAGGCTAGTGCCTTATGAACATCCAGCTGCGCCTTCTCCTATTGCACCCTGCTCCCTTAGGTCTCAATCAGTTGCTGCACATTTGCAACAACAGAGGGGCCTTTGACCTCCACCTGTCTTTCTACTTTTAGTCCAACCAGAATTTCAAAATACTGCACATAAAGTATCCGCAGTTGAGATCCTAACCAATGCAAAATGGACGTCTTCATTTCTACTCCTTCCCTCTGGAAAAACATCTCCAAACACCAATCTTGACATCCCAACTCCAAGGGCAGGCAGAAAGCTCCTTCGGCTAAACCCAACAGGGCACAAGAACTGGGAAAGATTCTGATTTCCCATTTAGAGGGAAACGGCCAATGGATTCATTAAGTAGCAGGTGCAACTATGTTGCTGTAAGTGAGGAAAAATCATTACTTGGGGCCCTGGAGGTAACTGGCAACTTTTCTTATTCTGGATTTCAAATTTAATTCAACTCAAGGGACACTTCATGCGCTCTAACAGGCTGACAGTCCTGGCTGGAGACACAGACTGCCAAATCAGCAGTCCCCATGTTAAGAAGCTCATAATCAAAGAGATTGACACAAATTTAGTTAATTGTAATGTGCTGGGTTAAACGATGGACCAGAAGTTTGAATAAAATACTCCAAGCACAAAGAGGCATGAGTATTGAATTTCTTGCAAAAAGTTCTATAGATTTAGACCACACAGATAGAAAGAAATGCAATTAAAAATTGTATCTAACCTTACCATTATAGATTAGAGGTTACACCATTACACAATTCACGATCTGCCTCCAGATTTTATGAAATCTCTCCAAAGGACAGTGAGTGAGGGGTGCCTGGGTGGCTCAGTCATTAAGCGTCTGCCTTTGGCTCAGGTCATGATCCCAGAGTCCTAGGATCAAGCCCCGTGTCAGGATCCCTGCTTCTCCCTCTCCCACTCCCCCTGCTTGTGTTCCCTCTCTAGCTCTCTCTCTCTGTGTCAAATAAATAAATAAAATCTTTTTAAAAAATTAAAAATTAAAAAAAATAAAGGACAGGAAGTGATAATCAATCTTAACACAATGGAGGTAGAGATGTATTTTTCTTTTAAAGGAACCAACAGAGAGGGGCGCCTGGGTGGCACAGTCGGTTAAGCCTCTGACTCCTGGTTTCAGCTCAGGTCATGATCTCAGGGTTGTGAGAACTAGTCCCACATCAGGCTCTGTGCTCAGCAGGGGCAGGAGGCTTCTGCTCGAAGATTCTCTCCCCTTCCCTCAACCCCTACCCCTGCTCGCTCTCTCCCTCCCTCCCTCTCTCTCTCTCTAAAATAAAAATAAATAAATCTTTAAGAAAAAATAAAGGAGCCAACAGAGAGATGAATAGGACACTGCACTCTTACTGGAAATTCAGTAAAATTGGCACCAAACAATACCCCACCAATCAGAATGAAAAGATCATAAAGCGTAGCTTGAGTCTCTGATTAGTACTGCCCTTTTGGATTTCTCTAAAATTATTTACTGCCCAAGTCACTGGCAGACAACTACAAGATGCTGAAAGAGCAAATTACACCAGCTCCAAATTAATTACTGGGAGTGGATCTACTGTGCACAAAATTACTTATTCTTTTTCTTTTAAGTAAAATTCTCTACCACTCTATTAAAAAGTAAGACAGCTGCCCAATTGTGTCTTGGAAACTGACAAGGTACGCTGAAGAGTTCCTTCAGGCCCCTGGAAATCAGTCAGGCCTATGTTACCACCAGGACTTGGAGCTTCCCTCAGCTTTAGGGGAAAGAATCCCCCCTGACACCCCAAGTCCCCAGTTTACTCTCCACCCTGCCCTCCTCCTACCAACCAAATGTTGGGAATGATGCTGGAAGATACTGCCCTCCCTGTATCCACCGAACCATGTGTGGCAGAAAATACCCATCCTCCATTGCTTCCTTATCAAGAAACCCCTGATTTGGGGCAAGGGGACTGGCTATATGCCCAGTTAAACACCTACAATTCCCTACTCATGCTGGACAGGCTTGATCATGAGACTGATTCTGGCCACTGAGCATTAATCAAAAGGTGCTGGCTGATGCTTCTGGGAAGCCTCCTTAAAGAGGGGCAGACTCAGGCCCACATGATTTCCCCCCACCCACCCCACTCTTCTTCCTTCCTTCTCCGTGAAATGTAGATGTTATGACTACAACTGTGGCAGCCATCTTGTGGCACTGAGGAAAAGGTCAAGAGAATCATACAACCTTTAATGCCCTGACATCCTTGATCCACCGATACCTATCTACGCACATTCCTGCCTTCACCCAAATCTATCCCTGTCTTGAGGGTAAGAACACTGTTCTTTGGGGTTTCTTCATGTAGCTGACCTGAATCCCTAACTAATACACCTTAGAGATCACTTGCCCTTTGTAATATCATGACTTATAGTAAGAAATACATATTTAGGGAAAAAACGAAATATATATTTGGTCTTTGTCTCCATTTCTGTCACAGAGCTCCTGACACCTTTAGAATTTCCTACATGGTGAGAGTGATAAAGGTATCTTGATAATTCATAACAGGCCCCTTTCAAACATAGCTGAGCTTATGCTAATGAGGTGACTTTTGGACAACATCTAAGGATGGGAACTGGTTACCAGGAGAAACATGTGATTAGAAGGTTGGACCTTTCAGTCCCACCCCCATCCTCCAGGGAAGGGAGAGAAGCTAGCCGTTGAGTTCAATCACCAATGTCCAATCACCAATGATTTAATCAATCATGCCTGTGTAATGAAGTCCCCACAAAAACCCAAAAGGATGGGGTTTGGAAAGCTTCCAGGATGCTGAACCAGAATGCACCTAGCTGCCGCCGCACTGGGCCCCAAACTCCATGAGGACAGAAGCTCCTTTGTTTAAGACCTTGTCCTACGGATCTCCTCATCTGGCTGTTGATCGTACCCTTTAATATCCTTGGCAATAATCCAGTCACCTAGTGGGTAAACTGACTCCCTGAATTCTGTGAGCCACTCTAGCAAGTTAGTCAAACCCATGGAGAGGGCCGTGAGAACCTGTGGTGTATGGCCAACTGACCAGAAGCACAGGTGCCCACCTGGACTCACAAATGACGTCTGAAGTGGAGAGGGGCAGCCTTGTGGGACTAGCCCTTAGCCTGTAGGATCTGATTAATACACTCTCAGGGTGGAGAGTGTCAGAGTTGAGTTGAATTGTAGGACATCAGCTGGTATCAGAGGGTTGCTTGGTGGGGGGGACGTCCCCCACCAACACACACACACACTGGAATTGGGTCCAGAATTTCTACCCAGTTTTGGGGAGGAGTGGGAAGCAGAGAAGACTGTGATAAACAAGAGACTCTGGGCCCTTATGAGAGGAGCAGCCAGTCTGCTCCAGCAGAACTGCTTAGTGTGGGAACAACCCCACGCACTGTAACTGGAGTCAGAACTGTACCCCCAAACCCTTCAATCTGGCTTTTATTCACATGAATCCACTGAGCATCTTATTAAAGTCACCAGTGGCCTCCACATGTAAAATGCAAAGGATCATTTTCACTTCCTGCCCGACCTCCCGGCAGCATTCAACTTACTGACCCACCCTTCTTTCCCATCACTTCTCTTGGCTTGTGTGATGTCACATTCCCCCGGTTTTCCTGCTCCTTCCCTGGTGGTTCTTCTGAAGGCTCCCCTTTATCATTTCTTCTCATGATTTTTTCTCAGAAAATCTCATCCTTCCCAAGGCTTCAATTTTTATGATCAAACTGCCAGGGACACCTAAATATGTGTCTCCAGGAAAGACATCAATTTTGAGCCTCAGACACACATATATCTAAATGTCCCAAAGGCACCTCAAACTCAATGTCCCAAATTGAAATGATGATCCCTCTGTACCAGTAGGGTCCAGCTAGGAAAACAGAAGCAACTCTTTATAACTCAACAGAGGGAGTTTAATACAGAGAATTGGTTCTATATGGCAGAAAAGTAAGAACCCACCAGGGAATGGTGAAGCAGCCCATGCTTTAGCAACAGCAAGAAGCAACTCCACCCCCTATGCTAGAGAGATACGGGGAGGAAGGGGTGTCACCTAAAATCCCAGGACTGTGGCCATGACTGGGGACTAAAATCCTGGCAGGGTCAACTGGAGGAGAGCATGTGTCCTACAGAAGGTGAAGCCAGAGGGGGAAAGCAGCCTCTGCCAGAGTCATATCAGGAAGAAGAACAAGAGGAATATAATTACCCTAGTTTCTCTACTCCTGCCCACCCCGCAGTCTCTCACTACTGCCTCCACTGGGCAAAGCCATTCAATAAGAGGAAATCATAATTCCATGCCAATGTAAATTAACAAATGATAAATTGGAAGTCTGATGAGGAATGAGGTGTTTAGAGAGTCATAGTAAGTCCCCACAAAACCTTATTAATTACAAACAGCAAAACAGTATATTCATAGTGGAAAACACTGGCAGGTACCACCTTAATTATTACGTGAACAAAGTGAACATCACCAGCAACAGAGCAAATTAAAATCATGCACCATCTAATAGGATGCAGTGAGAGGTGAGCATCACATTTGTGGCATTCATGCAAAAGATGCATAACCCGAATCTAAGCAGGAGGAAACATCAGACAAATCCAGACCGAGAGACAGTCTACAGCCTACAAAAGAACTGGAATCCTAAAACTGTCCAAATATAACATATATCCGTACAATATATACAATAATAGCGCAAAGGAAAGTGAGAATGACACAATACTCCTCCAAAGTAACGATATTTTACCGAGTGTAATAAAATGTCAACTCCAATTAGATTGTGATAAGGCTAAAGATGCATACTAAATCCCTATAAGAACCACTTAAAATGCAAAGAGATATAGCTTTAAAAAACCCCAAAGATTAATTAAAATGGAATAATAAAATACATTTGATTAACACAAAGGAAATCAAGAAAGAAGGAAGAGAAGGGCAGAAATAAGATGAGACAAATAAAATACAAATGGCAAAACAGCAGACCTAAATCCAATCCTGTCAGTAATTACATTAAATATAAATAGGCTACACCAACTTCAGGTAATGACTGAGGAAAATGCCACCCACCTGCCGACAGCAGCTGCCAACCCTAGGTATAAGGTAAAAAGCAGCTACCTGAAGGCACCAGAGAGAGAACAGGAACAGATCATGGTCGGGACTGCACACTTAGAGAAGGAGGACAGCTCTAAGAAAGGATTGCCCCATTTTTGCTGCATTTAGCCTGAAAGGCAGTGCAGTCATCCTTGTGGGAGGCAGGGGAAGCACCACCCATAGAAGGGATACAGAAGGGTTTTTTTTTTTTTTGTGGGGGTGGGGGGGGCTGCTGGGGGAGCACAGGACTCAGTCCAGAGTAGCTGAGGCAGCTAAAGAGAGATAAGGGAATCGTGGGAGGGCAAGAGCAGGAGAGGACATGCCCAAATTACACCTGCCAACATCTGGCTGAACCCTGAAAAGTGTATATGCAGATCAGCCTCAAAGTATCTCAGTAAAGACTCATAAGATCTATGCGGAGACTAGAGTTGTGACCCAAGAGATTTCCAGTTCCAGTCCATCCAAACTGTCTGAGACAAAAGAGACATCATTCAGTGGAGAATAACAAAATCCAGAGTCTCCACAACATGACATTCCTAATAGCTAAGATATAATACAACATTGCTCGAAATATGAAGATTTAAAAAAATAAGTCTCATTCAAGAGTGAAAAGACCATCAACTGAGACCAAGCCTGGATTCACCTAGATGTTAGAATGACCAGAAAAGGATTTTTAAAACTGATTTATAAACTATCCTCAATGACATAAAAGAAAGCATGCTCTCAATGAACGAAAAGCCAGGAAATCTCAGCAGAGAAATAAAAATTACAATAAAAGAACAAAGTTGAAAATCTATAACTAAAGACTACAATATCTATAAATAAAATTTCACTGGATAAACTTAATAGGCAAATAGGGATAACAAAGGAAAGATTCGGTGAACTTGGAGATAAGTCAGTAAAAGTTATCCAGTGTGAAAAGAGCAAGAATAAAAACAGGGGAAAAAAATGAACAGAGCCACAGAGAACTATTACGTAACAGCAAATGATCTAAATGATGTCCTACAATTGACATTCAGGGGAGCAAGAAAATGAGACAGAAAAATTTTTTTAATATATAATGGCTTCAAAGGTTTCCAAAAGTAGATGAAAGACATAAATGTACAAAATCAAGTACACAGCAAACCCAAGGCAAGATAAACATGAAAAAGCCATGCTTCTGCACATCATAGTCAAACTGCTGAAAGGCAAAGATAATAAGCAAAGCAGCAAAAGAAAAACAACACATTACCTACAGGTGAACAAGTCCATTAACTCTCCGTCCTCTTGCTAACAACTTTGGAGACCAAAAGAGAATGGAACAAGGGGGGCGGAGCAAGATGGCGGAGGAGAAGGAGACCTAGATTTCGTCTGGTCTCAGGAATTCAGCTGAATAGGGATCAAACCATTCTGAGCACCTACGAACGCAACAGGAGATCGAACAGGAGAGTAGCAACAACACTCTGAACAGAAAAGCGACCACTTACTGGAAGGTAGGGCGTGCGGAGAAGTGAATCCGAGGCGATATTCGGGAGGATAGACGGCGGGGGAGGGGCCTCCGTCGGCCGCTTCTGGCAAGTGCTAGAGCCGCGGAGCACAAAGTCGGAACTGTTAGAAGCCGGCTCCACGGAGGGACGTCGCTGCAGTGGCTAAGCGGGGCTGGAACCCTCCCAGGACAGTGTGGTCTCAGGACCCTTGGGGTCACAGAGAGACTGGGGGTGCCTGAGTGCGCCAGAGCTCCCAGGTATCGGAGCGGGGAAGCCGGCTGCAGAGACGGAGCAGAGTCGCGGGCTCTCAGCTCGGGGTTGCCATAAACTGTGATCTGCGGCCCAGTCGGGGCACGGCTCCCCCATCAGGGACCCAACAAGCAGCAGATCCGGGGAGACTCCCCTTCCTTCCCGGGGAGGAGAGGTGCGGGAACGCACTGCAGGGATCTGCTGGGTTTGGAGACTCCGTGCGGGGTCGGGTGCCAGAGATAGCAACGCCCGATCACAGGCCGGGTGAGCACGGAGTGCGGCCGGAGACCGGGGACACGGGAGGGACTGCTTTTCTCTGGGGGCACACTGAGGAGCGGGGCCCCGAGTTCTCAGCTCCTCCGGGCGGAGATTGGGAGGCCACCATTTCTGCCCTGGTCCTCCAAAGCTGTACCGAGAGCTTGCAGGGAACAAAAGCTCCTGAGAGCAAACCCGAGCAGCTTGCTTAGCCCAGACCGACAAGGGCGGGGCAATTCCGCCTCCGGCAAAGACTTTTGGAAACCACAGCAACAGGCCCCTCCCCCAGAAGATCAGCACGAACAGCCAGCAAGCCAAGACCAAGTTGATCGATCAAGGAGAACGGGAGAACTCCAGCGCTAGGGGAATACTGCACATAGATTCATGGCTTTTTTTTTTTTTTTTTACCATGATTCATTATTACATCAAAGTTAATTTTTCTTGACTGTTTTTTTTTTATTTTTCTTTTTCCCTTTTTCAACAAACATCTTATCAATCCTTTTTTTTAAAAAAAAAAACATTTTTTATTTTTCATTTTTAGAGTCATATTTTATCCCTTCATAGTAGTTACCCTTATTTTTGGCATATATATATAAGTTGTTCTCTCTTTAAAATTTTGAGGTACAGTTTCTTCTAACAGATCAAAATATACCCTAAATCACTAGTGTATGGCTTTGTTCTAGTCTCCTGCCTGATCACATTCTCTCCCTTTTTCCTTTTTTTTTCTTTTTTTTCTTAAATCTTCTTTCTTTTTTCAAACAACTTATCTTACCAAGTCCTTTTATAAAATCTTTTATAATTTTCATCTTTACAGTCATCTTCCATCCCTTCATTGTATCAACCCTTATTTTGTACATATATGTCTTTCTTCCTTTAAAATTTTAGGAGGCACTTTTTTCTAACAGACCAAAATACGCCCAAAATCTAGTGTGTGGCACTGATCTATGCACTAGCCTGATCATATTTGATCATATTCTGCTTTTTTTCTATTGTTTTGTTTTTGTTTTTATCTTTTTTTTCTTTTCTTTTTCTTTTTCTCTTTCTTTTTTCTTTCTTTCCCTTTCTTTTCCCCTGGTTTCAGGTCTTTTCTGATTTGTATACAGTATATTTGCTGGGGACGTTGTAAACCTGTTAGCATTTTGTTCTCTCATTCATCTATTCTCCTCTGGACAAAATGACAAGACGAAAGAAATCACCTCAGCAAAAAGAACAAGAGGTAGTACCGTCAGCCAGGGACCTACTCAATACGGACATTAGTACGATGTTCGACCTAGTGTTCAGAATCATGACTTTAAAGATACTAGCTGGGCTTGAAAAAAGCGTGGAAGTTATTAGAGAAACCCTTTCTGGAGAAATAAAAGAACTAAAATCTAACCAAATCGAAATCAAAAAGGCTATTGATGAGGTGCAATCCAAAATGGGGGCACTAACTGCTAGGATAAATGAGGCAGAAGAGAGAATCAGCGATATAGAAGACCAAATGATGGAAAATAAAGAGACTGAGAAAAAGAGAGAGAAACAACTACAGGATCACGAGGGCAGAATTCGAGAGATAAGTGATACGATAAGACGAAACAACATTAGAATAATTGGGATCCAAGGAGAAGAAGAGAGAGAGAGAGGGACAGAAGGTATATTGGAGCAAATTATAGCAGAGAACTTCCCTAATGTGAGGAAGGAAACAGGCATTAAAATCCAGGAGGCACAGAGAACCCCTCTCAAAATCAATAAAAATAGGTCAACACCCCGACATCTAATAGTAAAACTTACGAGTCTCAGAGACAAAGAGAAAATCCTGAAAGCAGCTAGGGAGAAGAGATATGTAACCTACAATGGTAGAAACATTAGATTGGCAACAGACCTATCCACAGAGACCTGGCAGGCCAGAAAGGACTGGCAAGATATCTTCAGAGCACTAAACGAGAAAAATATGCAGCCAAGAATACTATATCCAGCTAGGCTATCACTGAAAATAGAAGAAGAGATAAAAAGCTTTCAGAACAAACAAAAACTAAAGGAATTTACAAACACGAAACCAGCCCTCCAAGAAATATTGAGAGGGGTCCTCTAAGCAAAGAGAGAACCTAAAAGCAGCAAAGAGCAGAAACGAACACAGACAACAGACAGTTAACAGTCACCTTACAGGTAATACAATGGCACTAAATTCATACCTTTCAATAGTTACCCTGAATGTAAATGGGCTCAATGCCCCAATCAAAAGACACAGGTTATCAGATTGGATTAAAAAACAAGACCCATCAATATGCTGTCTGCAAGAGACTCATTTTAGACGCAAAGACACCCCCAGATTGAAAGTGAGGGGGTGGAAAACCATTAACCATGCTAATGGACACCAAAAGAAAGCTGGGGTGGCAATCCTTATATCAGACAAACTAGATTTTAAAACAAAGACTGTAATAAGAGATGAGGAAGGACAC
>NW_027397103.1:13672551-13725590 GCF_003265705.2 Callorhinus ursinus | reverse complement strand
CTCCTGAAACTGTTCCAAAAAATAAAATTGGATGGAAAAATTCCAAACTCATTTTATGAGGCCACCATTACCTTGATCCCAAAACCAGACAAAGACCCCATCAAAAAGGAGAATTACAGACCAATATCTTTGATGAACATGGATGCAAAACTTCTCACCAAAATACTAGCCAGTAGGATCCGACAGTACATTAAAAGGATTATTCACCACGACCAAGTGGGATTTATCCCTGGGCTGCAAGGTTGGTTCAACATCTGCAAATCAATCAACGTGATACAATACATTAACAAAAGAAAGAACAAGAGTCCTATGATCCTCTCAATAGATGCAGAAAAAGCATTTGACAAAGTACAGCATCCTTTCTTGATCAAAACTCTTCAGAGTATAGGGATAGAGGGTACCTACCTCAATATCATAAAAGCCATCTATGAAAAACCTACAGCGAATATCATTCTCAATGGGGAAAAGCTGAGAGCTTTTCCCCTGAGGTCAGGAATGCGGCAGGGTGTCCACTCTCACCACTACTATTCAACATAGTATTAGAAGTCCTAGCCACAGCAATCAGACAACAAAAAGAAATCCAAGGCATCCAAATCGGCAAAGAAGAAGTCAAACTCTCACTCTTTGCAGATGATATGATACTGTATGTGGAAAACCCAAAAGACTCCACCCCAAAACTGCTAGAACTCATACAGGAATTCAGTAAGTGGCAGGATATAAAATCAATGCACAGAGATCAGTGGCATGCCTACACACCAACAACAAGACAGAAGAGAGACAAATCAAGGAGTCGATCCCATTTACAATTACACCCAAAACCATAAGATACCTAGGAATAAATCTAACCAAAGAGGCAAAGGATCTGTACTCAGAAAACTATAAAATACTCATGAAAGAAATGGAGGAAGACACAAAGAAATGGAAAAATGTTCCATGCTCATGGATTGGAAGAACAAACATTGTGAGGATGTCAATGCTACCTACAGCAATCTACACATTCAATGCAATCCCCATCAAAATACCATCCACTTTTTTCAAAGAAATGGAACAAATAATCCTAAAATTTGTAGGGAACCAGAAGAGACCCCGAATAGCCAGAGGAATGTTGAAAAAGAAAAGCAAAGCTGGCGGCATCACAATTCCAGACTTCCAGCTCTATTACAAAGCTGTCATCATCAAGACAGTATGGTACTGGCACAAAAACAGACACATCGATCAATGGAACAGCATAGAGAGCCCAGAAATGGACCCTCAACTCTATGGTCAACTCATCTTCGACAAAGCAGGAAAGAATGTCCAATGGCAAAAAGACAGTCTCTTCAACAAATGGTGTTGGGAAAATTGGACAGCCACATGCAGAAGAATGAAACTGGACCATTTCCTTACACCACACACAAAAATAGACTCCCAATGGTTGAAAGACCTAAACGTGAGACAGGAGTCCATCAAAATCCTAAAGGAGAACACAGGTAGCAACCTCTTCGACCAAGCCGCAGCAACTTCTTCCTAGAAACATCACCAAAGGCAAGGGAAGCAAGGGCAAAAATGAACTATTGGGATTTCATCAAGATAAAAAGCTTTTGCACAGCAAAATAAACAGTCCAGAAAACCAAAAGACAACTGACAGAATGGGAGAAAATATTTGCAAATGACATATCCGATAAAGGGCTAGTATCCAAAATCTATAAAGAACTTATCAAACTCAACACCCAAAGTACAAATAATCCAAAGAAATGGGCAGAAGACGTGAACAGACATTTTTCCAAAGAAGACATCCAAATGGCCAACAGACACATGAAAAAGTGCTCAACATCGCTCGGCATCAGGGAAATCCTAATCAAAACCTCCATGAGATACCACCTCACACCCGTCAGAATGGCTAAAATTAACACGTCAGGAAACGACAGATGTTGGCGGGGATGTGGAGAAAGGGGAACCCTCCTACGCTGTCGGTGGGAATGCAAGCTGGTGCAGCCACTCTGGAAAACAGTATGGAGGTTCCTCAAAAAGTTGAAAATAGAGCTACCACACGATCCAGCAATTGCACTACTGGGTATTTACCACAAAGATACAAATGTAGGGATCCAAAGGGGTACGTGCAGCCCAATGTTTATAGCAGCAATGTCCACAATAGCCAAACTGTGGAAAGAGCCAAGATGTCCATGGACAGATGAATGGATAAAGAAGATGTGGTATATATACACAATGGAATATTACGCAGCCTTCAAAAGGAATGAGATCTTGCCATTTGCAACGACGTGGATGGAACTGGAGGGTCTTATGCTGAGTGAAATGAGTCAATCAGAGAAAGACATGTATCATATGACCTCGCTGATATGAGGAATTTTTAACCTCGGGAAACAAACTGAGGGTTGCCGGAGTGGTGGGGGGTGGGAAGGATGGGGTGCCTGGGTGATAGACATTGGGGAGGGTATGTGCTATGGTGAGCGCTGTGAATTGTGCAAGACTGTTGAATCACAGATCTGTACTTCTGAAACAAATAATGCAATATATGTTAAGAAAAAAAAAAGAAGAAGAAGATAGCAGGAGGGGAAGAATGAAGGGGAGTAAGTCGGAGGGGGAGACGAACCATGAGAGACGATGGACTCTGAGAAACACACTGAGGGTTCTAGAGGGGAGGGGGTTGGGGGGATGGGTTAGCCTGGTGATGGGTATTAAAGAGGGCACATTCTGCATGGAGCACTGGGTGTTATGCACAAACAATGAATCATGGAACACTACATCAAAAACTAATGATGTATGGTGATCAACATAACAATAAAAAAATTTTTTTTAAAGTTTTTTAAGATGCATTTTTATCCGTCACTCTGCTCTCTTCTATGGAGCTGGTTTCATTCCCAATATGCATGTCACAGCACCATTAGCATCACCAAGCCTCACTTTTTCCTTCCTTCACGTCCAACAAGACCACATCACAAGGAAGAAGCCGGCAGGGCATCCATCTCCTTGTCTCTGATGGGTCACATCCCATCCCTGAACCAATCACTGCGGCCAGAGGAATGGCCTGTTCTGATTGGCTCAGCCAAAGTTCCATGTCTCTTCCCAGAAGCCTGGAGGTAGATGAGCTCCAGCTGAAGTATGACCCCCCAAACATCATCAGGGTACCATTTGACAAGAATGACAAGATGTTCTTTGTAGGAAGCAACACAAAAATGCACTCAGTTACCCAAATGGAACAATTTCCACCAGATCAAGGCTAATTTCTTTACTGCTAGTACCACTCTCAACAATGAGGGTGTTGAAAAAAAAAGAAATCAGGAATACACCTGCAGTCACAAACCAAACATTTTAGCAATTACGTGAAACAAATGAGTTTAACCTTTGGAGTTTGACATACTCCGTTTGAAACACAAGTTGGATCATTTGAACCCAGGACCCGCACGCAAAAAACCAACATCCCCTGCAGGGCTGATATGTTTCCTTTAGAATATTGAGTCTCCAAAGTGATCTCAGCAGGCAGTGATAAGACAACTAGACACCTTGCCCCAAGCTCAGAAGGGCCCATGGTTGTGGGTTTAATGCTCTGCTGTTACACTCCACACCTCTGAAATTCTTAATTCTTAAGAGCTCGTCTTTGAACTTGTGCTTTTTAAGTGAAGAATAATGGGACAAGGAAGCAGACACACAAGCTTGCTCACACTAGGCTCGTCGGCCGGTCCTTGGTGCTCTGTTTGCACCCTGCATTCTGGATGCCCCAGGAGCCAGATTTCCAGTGGACCCGTGACACGGGGGAGGTCAGTGAGAGCCCAAGCAAGCCCTGATGAGCGTGCTGCAAACTGAGACGCATGAGCAGGGGCGACAGCAAAGTGCTACAGAGCGTGTGCCAATCAAGCACAGTAGACACACACACAGCTGAGGTGGTTCTGCACAGCATTTCCATGGTTGTGGGAAGAACAAAATGCATATGCACTTACAAGCTATGAAATACGACTGGTGTCATTTTGTGGATTCTGCATATGGGTTAATTGCTCTTCCATTTGCATTTACAACTGGTATTGTGCAATCAAAAAATGAATGGTACACCACACTAACAGAATGAAAGATAAAAATCTTGTGACCACCTCAATAGATGCAGAAAAAGCATTGGACAAGTGCAGTGAAACACTGCTAACCCAGGCTAGCTCAGGTCAGTCCAAAATCATTCATGGAATACCTTTCCTTCTCTTTCTTCATTTTTTCAATACAGTCTACTCTTTTCAAACATGCAAAGTGACTAAAGGAAAGGAAACACACATCTTGTCTTTGTGGCTGGTCCCCAGAAAATCTGCTTTAATGAATCTTTAAGATTGTTTTTTAAGGGGGAGGGGCACCTGGGTGGCTCAGTCAGTTGAGCATCCGACTCTGGATTTCAGCTCAGGTGATGACCTCGGGGTCATGAGCTTGAGCCCCACAAAGGACTCCATGCTGAGTGTGGAGCCTGATTAGGATTCTTTCTCTCCCTCTGTCCCTCCCCCCAGCTCATGCACACTCTCTCGCTCTCTCTAAAAAAAAAAAAATTTAAGATTTTATTTATTTATTTGACAGAGAGAGACACAGCGAGAGAGGGAACACAAGCAGGGGGAGTGGGAGAGGGAGAAGCGGGCTTCCTGCCGAGCAGGGAGCCCGACGTGGGGCTCATGGGTCATAATCATGACCTGAGCCGAAGGCAGACGCTTAATGACTGAGCCACCCAGGCGCCCCTCTAAAAAAATTTTTTTAATTTTAAATAATTTTTTAAGGGTTAAGAGTTTAAACAGCATGATCTCGGGATCCTTAAACATCTCTCCCACAATCCAATTGACTATCTGGTTGCTTGAAAACTCCATTTCACTTACTATAAAAAAAAAAAAAAAACCAACTTAAGCCCATTTCCTGTCTGCATTAATTTCTCGCAACAATCAAGCCAGTAAAGGAGCCCGGGGGATGATGCAGGGAGTGCAGAGCAGTGATGAGAAGACAAGCAGAGAGGCAGGCCTGCCTTCGAGGAACTTAGTATTTTAACTGAGAAGGGAAGACGAATCTACGTTTAAAACCTTGGTAACAATAAAAGTAAAATGTGTATTGTTAAGTTGCCTGATAGAGGTTATATGTGTTGCCAAATCTCAGAGAAAGAATAGATCAATATTGGTTGGGAAATTATCCCAAGTTTACCATTAGTAGTACCCAGTGAATATTTGTAGCAATAACAATAACAGTAATAACGAGGAAGTCTCCTGGGCCCGCAACGGCCCAGACACTGTTAACCTGCTTCACGAGTATTAGCTCCTGACACGTTTATTCTTTACTGAGTCTGTGAGTTAGGGTATTATTCTCATATTGTTTTATTTTTAATATAATTAAATAATTTGAGTGCTGTTTCCATCTTATAGGTTAAAAGGGGAAGGCACAGAGACGTCAAGAAACATGCCTACGGTCGAACAGCACGTAAAGGGTGGAGTCCAGGCTCTACGCGCTGTTCTCTCTGTAGGCTCCCGGAACCCATAGTGCTTCTGCCTGTTTCCTTCTGTTTGCCTGCAGGGCTGCAAAGGCCCAGGCTCAGTCACCTTTTTTCCAAAGCAAGTTAAGGGCTCCGTTATCGCTTTTGACTGGTAACACAGCCCAAAAGTCTGCAGGGTAAAACCCATAAGGAACGCAAGGGAAGGAATGGAAGCGTCCTCCCCACACCGGCCCCGCGGGGCTAGGCAAGGAGCCTCTGTCAGAGGTAAACTTGCTTCTCAACAAGAACTCTGGGCGAGGGTCCCGGTGGGGACAAAACAAAAAAGTCTCAGCTCCTCTTCTCTCAGGTTTAATTCAAAGTCGGGCAGTCAGCCCGGGAAGGGAAGGACACGGGGAACAGTGCTCCAGGAGGTGGAGGCAGGTGCAGGGGTCGCCGCGGGGTGCCTACGCCCAGCCCAGCGGCCCCCTGACCCCGACCCCTCCGCGCTCGCCCGTGCGAGACCAGGGGCCTCGTGTGCGGCAACACTGCCACCTAGCGGCCGAGGTTGCCGCGGCTGTGTGACAGCAGGTGGTCGGTTGCCCGGTTCCAGACTTGGGGCGATTTGGGGATGCGCGCCAAGGCACACTGCTGCTTTCCGACAGAACGCCCTTTAAACAAGCACGATGACTCCATGTCACGGGACTCCAGTTGGCAAGTCACAGAAAGCCCAGCGCAGACGCCTTCAGGGAGAAGCATGTCCCGTCCTCCAGGAGGCCCTCGGCCACTGAGCCCTGGGAGGAGGTGAGCGTGCACCCCAGGGAGAGGACCCGCGTGACCTTGCCCGCACCCATGGCTTGCCATCCGCCCGCAATCCTGTGCCTTTCCCCTGAGAAATCCCACAGAGCAGGGGAAATGGCTCGGTGGCATCCTTCCCGGGAAATCTGGCGGCTTTATGAAACGGCCTTTCCTTCCCTTATTCATATGCATTTGCTCCAGGAGGAAATCCCCGCTCTCTCAGGCCAAACTCCCCTACTACCCCCCTCACAGGCCACCAGAGCAGGCGACCATGGCGGCAATATCAGGCCACCTCTGGGTCGCCTGGCCACCACGGTGAGTACCTCGGCCCCACGAGGAACACGTGAGAGGAGAAGGCAGGAATATGCTCTCCCTCCTCGGGTTTTGTGGGTCTCCGCTGGGCTGGGTGAGGCATGCCCATCTGCCTTAGTCCACTCTGGCTGCTACACCAAATACCAGACAGGGTGGTTTAAAACACAGACAGTTACCTCCTCACACTCCTGCGGGCCGAGAAGTCCAAGATCAAGGTGCTGGCCAATTCGGCATCCAGTGAGAGCCCGCTTCCTTGCTTGGAGTTGGCCAGCTTCTCCCCATGTCCGCACATGGCGGACAAAGGAAGCTCTGGTGTCTCCTCCACACCTTGTAAGGGCACCGATCCCATCATGGGGGCCCTACAGTCATGACCTCATCTGACCCTAATGACCCCCAGAGGTCCCCACCTCCTCATAGCGTCATACTGGAGGTCAGAGCTCCAATTTACAAATTCTGGGGGGCACATAACACAAGGGCATGCCGCCATTCACGCATCAGGCGCTCACTGAGGGCTCAGGTGCACAACAGACCAATGCAGCCTCGCCCTGGCAGAGCTCAGCCTCACCGGGGCATGAACTTAAATGAGCCATTCCATAAAGGAAAGCAAGGGTGTGACAGTGGGGGCACCGAGGAGGGGTACATCATGCCACTTGATGGAACCGAGAAAGATAGGACCTACAGACAAGGTTGGATAGTGTCTGCCAAAACTCCCATCCACCCGCAACCTCAGACTGTGACCTTAGTTGGAAACAGGGTCTTTGCAGAGGAAATTAGGTCATGTTGGATTATATCCAATGACTGGTGTATTTTTAAGAGAAAGAAAGGAGAGGGATTATCACAGATAGAAGACGGCCACGTGAACATGGAGGCAGAGATCGGACTGATTATGTCCACAAGCCAAGGAATGCCAGGGTCTCCAGGAGCTGGGACGGAGGCATGGGACAGGCTCTACCTTGGCGCCTCCAACAGGAATGAGCCCTGCCGGCACATAAGTTTGGAATTCTGGCCTCCAGGACTGTGGGACAATACGTTAGTATTATTTTAGGCCCCTCCATTTATGGTCATCGGTTGCAGCAGCCCCAGGAATCTAACACAGAGCCCAAAGGACAAACGGAATTAACCAGGCCAAGAGATGGGAAAGAGGGTTCTGGGCAGAGAAAAACAGCAGCGGCAAAGGACAGAGGTGGCAGGACACAGAGGCCTGCCGAGGACCACAAGGGGTAGTGAGGCTGCAGCAGGTGTCGGGGGAAAGGGAGAAAGAGCTCCAGATCAGGCGAGAGAGGAAGAAGCGTCCGGGCCATGCGGGGCCAGCTGGAGGCCACTTGATCCCAGGGGCAAAGGGAAGCCACTGAAGTGGCTTACGTCATGGGAACATGGCACCATTCGATGCAATTCGGCAAACCCTCACCCTGGAATGATGGAGGATGGACTAGAAGCAAGAATGACCAGGACAGAAATGGATTCAAAGGTCCTGGTTATAGAGGGTGGTGACCTTTGTTATATAAATGAGGCAAAAATGGCCCCCGAATATTGGCCCCCCAAATTCTTTACCTCTTCAGAGGAGGCTAGGACCATTACTTCAAAGATCGCTGGTGCCAAACTCAATTTTTTACACATCCAATTGCTTTAAATATAGCCCAAATTGGCATATTTTTAGCCACTTAGTGCCTGCTTGCTTTGCATCCCCCGTGAAACTGCACCAGCATCTGCTCCCCATGAATAAAATCGCTGAACTACAAGAGACCCCCCCCAGCCGCTGCTGCCCCGCGGAGCCCCCTGACCTGGCAGCTCCCACCATGTGCTGAGGGACGGCACTCAAACACGAGCCCCCTGCCCAGTTCCCTCCTCCCGAGGGAGCACTCGTCCTCTCTTTCCACCTGGTGGGGGGAGGGGGGCTCTGTTTCTGAAAGAGTCTCCTCCGGTAGGGGACTCCCCGAACATGCAACCTGTCCGAGTGCTACCCAAATAAAGCTCGTGGTTGCTGCCACCCCATGGTCAGATATCTGTTTCAGCAGCTCTGATATCCCCAATCTCATCACCATCTATTCTGCAGAAAGGCTTTCAGGATGGAGAGAAGATGCCAGAGATGGAGTGGACGCGAGAGAGGAGGGAGTAAGGGTGTCGCTGGCTTTCGGCAGGGGTGAGGCCGGGCCAGTCACTGAGCGGGGAGAAGGCTCAGGGAAGCTGAGAGCTCTGCTTGGGGTAGTGATTTAGAGACACATGGGAGCCCCCATGCCCCTGAGGGAGTGAGGCAGAGGCTGAAGCTCAGGACAGAGCTCTGAGCACAGAAGTGGGGGTGTCGTCAGAGGGAGGTGGTGACTTGGTCATTGGAAGAAGGGGCGAGGGACCTGCAGGGAAGAGGAACCCAGGGGGAGGGGCCCCACTGTGCACGGGCCTGGCAGGTGCCCAGGAGCCTGCAAGAAGGCTTAGAGGGGCATCCCGGGATGGCGGGGAGGTAGCATAGTCAGAAGGGCCATGCAATGGGGGGCAGGCTCTGGGAGGAGGGAGCTGTCCCTGAGAAGCAGCTCTGAGGACCTGGGGAAGGGGGACGGTTTCAGCAGAGAGGTGCTGGCACAGTGGTGGCGGCGAGGGCCAGCAGAACACGAGGAAGGGAAGTACGCAGAACAGACAGCTCTTCCCAGAACTGAGGCTGTAAAGAGAGGGTCCGAAGAGGAGTTAGAGGGTCTGGACCCCAACCCCTCCCGCTCACTCCAGCTCATTCCCTTCTGATGTCCCTGGTGGAGACAGAAGTGGTGTCCTTCCTGGACCTTCCACGGAGCACCCCCTGCAGAATCTGGGGCAAAGCCTAGGGCCCTCAATCTTTGGCTTTCCTCCAACCTCCCAATCCCTAACTCCTGCCACCCCCTTCAAACAGCATCAAGCTGATGTTTACCACTCAGGTTGCTATGACAACGGAATGTCAGAGTGTGCTCCATTTTGAGCTCATACTGTCTTTACTAAAAACAGGTCAATGAGGAGGGCAGGTAGCTTTTCCAGCAGAATCTGAAATACTGAAACAGAGAATGTTGAGCCCAAGACAAATCACTCAAGGAAAGAGTAGTTCTTCTCCCCCCAAATAATTAACAGATCTCAAATCAGTTCTTCTGAAGGTCAAAGGCACAGGGATAGGCCAAGCGCCAGACCCTTAGGAGTCTTGTTCTTATTATCAGGTATTTGTGCGTTGCCTTCCCAACATCTATTTCTCTTCTCCCTTTGGGGAAAACTTGAGTTATCTGGTCATCGATGGTCACACAACCCAACACAGGGCATTAAGGAAGATAAAAACATTCTGACGTGTGTAGAGGCTCCCAAAAGAGCCCTCCCCTCGTCTCAGGGATAGTGTGGTGTGGGGATGCGAGCCCAGAACTGCCAAAGGACATCACCACACTGAGCGGGGCCCAGAGTTGGAGCCAACACCAGGGAAAGAAGCTGGAAGCCAGTGAGAAACCAGGTCCTTAGAGATACAGTCTGAGCTGCGATGGAGCTTCCACCTCCTATATGGGGAATCCTTGTACACACGACTCATCCCGTGAGGCACGTCAAAGAAGAGCCCATGGCAGCCCATGAAGCTCCACGACTTGTGTATACAGAGGAAACTCCCACCCAGAAGACAGGGAGCCAAAAGTTGGAAAAAGAAAACATACAGGTCCTTATGAAACCACAAAGGGTAAGGGGCAAAACACAAGAAGTGAACCCCCTCTTCAGGGTGCTCAGCCAGCTTCAGATAAGAGAGGCCCCATGTTTCTGGAATTCTTAGCAAAAATGTCAAATCCCTGATAAATGACTTTCAAATGCCACAACCCATGCATTCAAATAATCATTCTTTGAATACTTAATGAATAAATACATTGACACACAGATTACTTTCTTTTTTTTTTAAGATTTTATTTATTTATTTATTTCACAGAGAGAGACATCGAAAGAGGAAACACAAGCAGGGAGAGTGGGAGAGGGAGAAGCAGGCTTCCCGCCGAGCAGGGAGCCCGATGTGGGGCTCGATCCCAGGACCCTGGGATCGTGACCTGAGCTGAAGGCAGACGCTTAACAACTGAGCCACCCAGGCGCCCCAAACAGATTACTTTCTAATCATTTCTCCAATGTTGCCACTTCTTCCAAAAACAGACCCAAACCAAGCCGGTCTGTACTGGAAAAATCGCCCCAGTTTCTGTAAAGCAGGTGCTTCCAATGTTGCCCTGCTCCTGCCCAGTTTGAGATGCTTCTCACATAGTCCCTCATTTTTCGGTGCATCAGAATGCTCACGTTTTGATGAGACCTCAAAAGGCTTCTTGTCAGCTGGGATGTTGTGCATTTCTCTGGGTTTCAGGTGTTTGTGTTTTTACCTTACCCATATGTTGCCAGGACATGAAAGATGTAAGCAACTGGCAGATGTGTCCTGAGAAATCGTTCGCAGTCCTGATTCAATTTGCAAACATTATAAATGTGATAGAATGCCCCAGGCTCAACATCTCCCTCCCCTCTGTGACCAGCTGCCTCCGGGGAAAGGACCCCACACGTGATCTCTGTCTTGAATTTCAGGAAGAAAACTTTCTATGCTAATGAGCCCAGAATAAGAAGCGGCCCAAAGGAGTTTTGTTCAAATCCCATTGGAGTTGGGATTTTTTCCCAAAAATCAGGAGATCCCCCATCTTACTTTTTCCCACATCTTTACTTTTGCCAAAAGTCCAAAAGACCAGACTTTAGAGTCTGGTGTGGTTTGATGAGCCTATGAGGACACAACGTCATTCATCACCGGAAGGAATTAAAATGGATAGTTTTGCAAAACCCATCCAAAATTAATCTGCACATACCCTTTGACTGAGTAACTCCACTTCTCAGAATTTATCCTACTATACCTGCACACGTGTGAAATGACATAGGTACAACATCCTTCTTGGAGGCGATCACACCAGCTAACAGTTTACACAGAGTTTCTATGTGACAGTTTAGGCACCTTCTGTGTGCTGGGGCGCCTGGGTGGCTCTGTCAGTTAAGTGTCTGGCTCTTGACTTCGGCTCAGGCCACGATCTCAGAGTTGTGAGATCGAGCCCCGCGTCGGACTCCGTGCTCAGCGCAGTCTGCTTGAGATTCTCTCCTTCTCCCTCTGCCCCTTCCCTCGCTCTTTCTAAATTAAAAAAAAAAAAAAAAAAAATCTTCAAGCACTTTCTGTACACTAGCTCATTCCATACTCTCAATAATATATGAAGTAGGCATAGCTACCATTAGCTTCGCTGAAAGACTAGAGAACTGAGAGGTGCGGTGAGGTTCAGTAGTTTGGCCAAACATGTTTGTAGTGGCCAAAGCCTGGAACCAAGCCAGGCGTCCATCAGTAGAGGAGTGGCCACATCAGTTGTGAGCCATCAAATGATGGAATGTGAAATGACAGCCCAGGAGGGCCACGGCTCCTTATGTTCGAGGAAGATCTCCAAGAGGTACCCCATGTTCCATGAAAAATAAAGTGCAAAACAGTATTGGTGGTCTACTACTATTTGGGAGGGAAGAGCAAACTCTATATAGCATTTTTTTGCATATAGAAAAATATAATTACATGCTTTTCCATGTATGAAGTATCTCTGAACACCTGGAGCGCGGGAGGAAAGCTAATAACACGGGTTGCCTACATAAAAGGAAACTGGATTGCTGGAAGGCAGGGCAGGATTTTTTTTTAAGATTTTATTTATTTATCTGAGAGAGAGAGCAAGAGCGGGGTGGGGGCAGAGGGAGAGGGAAAAGCAGACTCCCTGCTGAGCAGGAAGCCCTACACGGGGCTCCATCCCAGGACCCTGAGATCACGACCTGAGCTGACGGCAGACGCTTAACTGACTCAGCCACCCAGGCGCCCTGGGATTATTTTTTTTTATTATAACCATCATAATCACTTTTATTTACATTAGAATCATTTTTAGAATGTATTTTTTCTCCAAATATTTTAACGGTCTCATTGAGGCACATTTTGCATACCCTAAAATGCACCCATTTTAAGTGTACGATTCAATGTGAATTCATACGGTTGTGCAACCGTCCCTGCCACCCAATTTTAGAATGCTTTCATTTTACCCCAAAAAGTTCCCTGTGCTTGTTGGCAGGCAATCCCCATTCCCACCCACAGCCCCAAGCAACCACCGATCTGCAGTCTGTCTCTATAGTTTTGCCTGTTCTGGAAATGCATGCCCATATGTAGTCAGTCATACAGTCCGTAGACTTCTGTGTCTAGCTTCTTCACTCAGCATCATTATAGGAAAGTCACCCATGTCACTGGTGTTTGAGCACCGCATTCTTTTTTATCCTACTGTCTAGACTTGCCACAGCGTGTTTGTGCACTCACTAGTTGATGAACATTTGGATTGTTTCCTGTTTGGGGCAATGATGAATAAAGCTGTGATGAACATTTATAAACGGTCTTTTGTTTCTTTTAGGTAGATACCTAAGGAATAGCTGGGTCATAAGGTAGGTATATGTTTCACTTTTTAAGAAACTGCCACACTGTTTACCAAAGCTACTGCCCTGTGGTGCACTTCCTCCAGCGACGTAAGCGGGTTCCAGTTTCTCCACATCCGCGCCAACAGCTGGCATCATCAACCTTTTTTTTAGCCATTTATTATTTTAGCCATTCCACTGGTTGCGCAATTGTATCTCACTATGGTTTTAATTTGTATTTCCCTAATGACCAATCATGTTGAGAGTATTTCCTGCCATCAAAAAATTAACTTTAAAAGTTTGAACCCGAAACTAACATGCAGAAATTGAGAAATCAGGGGCGCCTGGCTGGCTCAGTTGGTAGAGCGTGTGACTCTTGATCTTGGGGTTGTGAGTTCAAGCCCCATGCTGGATGTAGAGATTACTTAAAATCTTTTTTAAAAAAGAAGAAATTGAGAAATCTCACATAAAAATCAGAACTCTGGTTTCTCTCCCCAAAATCAGAAAAACCTGACAATAGTGGGTCAGCATTCCATGCAGATCCAACACCTCTCTTCCAGAACCCCTGGTTTCTAACTCTCCTGACTTAGGAAGGCAATACAACGCATACACTGTCTAGGAGTAAGATCCTTAGTGGGGTCTGGAACAGCATCCTTTAATCAAACATATCAGTGGTTCTTAAGTCAAAGATATGAACATTCATCCTTAATGGAATAAAGTTATAAATGAGTTCAGATAAGTTCTACCCCCAAATGAGTCTGCTGAAAATTTACCCAAAACATTTCAGTCTCCAGAGCTTTCAGGATTTGGAATTGCAAATAAGAACTGATGGGTCTGAAACCAGCCCCCTCTCCAGAAGGGGCATGCCTTCCAATCCCTGGGTCCCCATGTAGCTGCTGCCCTGATCTCCGGAGGGGTCTCCCCGTGTATCACCGTGCTGTGTTGCATGGGCAGACTGTGATTCATGTCCACGTGTCTATTTCCATTAAGTCGGTCAAAGATGCTGAGATCCGCTCAGCATCCCCCCAATCGGAGCATTCCCCGAACTTAAAGACAGGAAGGAGAACACGCCCGAACTCTTGACACAGCAAACACAGCTGTCCCTTTCCCTGGCTGAGCTCACCGTGGCAATCCCAGCCGGACCCCCCTCACATCCTAACCAGCACCGCAGGCGGCTCCATGTGCTAATAAAAGCTGACTGTTTCAAAGCCTACTGGCAAATCTTATTAAAGTAATCCCCCTCCCTGAACCCAGATTATTACAGGCACCTTTATGGTAGAATAAAAATTAATTTTCTCAGCTATAATAAGAACGATAAGAATGAATCACTTGGGACCAAATAAAGATTACAATTAGCTCAACAGAATAAATCTAAATTTAACACAGGCCAGCAATTTCTCTGTTCCTACTTCCTCCCTGGCGCCTGTATGAATGAGGCCGCGGGGTTAGGCTCCCTCACCGGCTGGGCTGCTGGTGATACGGTTCCAGCGTGGGGCTCCTGGAGGAAGGCCAGGACCCAGGTTCTGGAGGCTGAGTTCAGGACGAGGACATTATGAAGGGAGGCTGGGTCCTTGTCCGAAACAATGAGCCGTGCTGACCCAAGACCAGTAGCTCCCTTCTGGCCCACTGTGGACATGTGGGATTATGTAGCTGCTCGGCATCCATCCCGCATCTCATAACTGCACTCCAGTTTTGCTTTGGAAACTACCCCTTCCCTGCTCCATACTTTAGGAAGTGGCAATTCTACTCTCCTGGTGTTTGACCCAAGCCTGGCCAATCAGAGACCCAGTGCAGGTCAGCGATCACGAGGCACAGGACTTCTGTTTTAAAAATTTGGCAAGAACCCCTTTTTCCTTCTGGGCTTGACTGAGAGGCCATCTCGTGCCCAAAGGATGCACAGAATAAAGCCCATCCTCAGAGGAAATCCAAGACAAGGAGAGATATTAGGTCCTGGTAACACTATTTGAACGGCTGAATCAAGCCGTACCTGAAGATTTTATCCCTCTGCTTCTCAACTATATGAGCCAATGCATTCCTATTGCCCCGGCTTAATGGTTTCTGCGTCCTGAAACCAAAAATGTCCTTACTGATATAATCACTTCTCAGCATTTCATAGTACAATGAGCCCATCATTAAACTGGGCTCTCAAAAATCAAGAGTCAGATGCTCAACCAACTGAGCCATCCCGACACCCCCAGCTTCATTTATATGATGGCAATATAAATGTACTTAAACTCTAAGACCAATTCCTGTCTACCAAGAAGTAAAAAGTGAAAAGGGTGTCCTTTTCCCCTTTAAAAATACACTTCCAAAAAGTCAGATGCAACATTTTTCTGTTTCTATGCTCTTTGGTGGAATACTTTTACACTAACCCAATTAAATAATACAGACCTGAATAAATCATGGGATGAAAGGTACAACATAGGGAATATAGTCTATAGTACTATAATAGCATTCTGTGGTGACAGTAGCTAACATTTGTGGTGAGAACAGCATAATGTATAGAGCTGTCAAATGACTATGTTATACACTTGAAACTAATGTAACATTGTATGTCAACTATACTTCAGTATAAATAAATATATACATACATAAAAAAAAAACCGGGCTCTCTGTGATAACACAGGGGGCTCTCTGTGCATCCTCAGAGGGCTGGGGGAAATGGGATTTCACCTACCATGACACAGTACCCCAGATCTAGGTCCCAGGCAAACGAGAAAGCAAGAGGGTGGTCCAGGGAGCATGGCTGTCCAACTGAGACGTGGGTATGCACTCAGGGTTCCCTAGACAGTAAGCCCAACTTCCCACAGGGCAGGGGGCCTTGCTCTCCCCACAGGAGGGAGCCCAAGCTGGTGTGAGCTGTTGGCATTCTCAGACAGTTCTGATAAACAACTGGCACTCTAAGGCCGTCCTGCCTGGTCCTGAACAGCCTGACAGCGCCCCACTAACGAGGCTACCTTCTCTGACCAGCCCTGTGAAAATGTAGGCAGCCTGGGCAGCGTGCCTCCATGCGATGCAAACCCCACACCCTGTGCTGGCCAGGAACCCCTGCATCCCTCCACAGGACCCATTCTTCTGGGGCATCTCAGGCCCGGGCTGCTCCAATGGATAGCAAGCCCGCCCTCCTGCTCCTTCTTGCTTTGAAGAGAGCTCCCGAGCTCAGGGTCCAGCCTCCCCACCTTCGGAGAGAAAGCGTATCCACGGGCAGAAGTGGACAGGCTGCCCCAGCACTCTGTGCCAAAGAGGACAGAGGGCAGCCCAGCCCCACCCTGAGGGCCGCAGGGTTAGTGCTGTCCTGGCCGGAGGAGAGGTTAGTCTGAGGTCACCATTAGCTGTGGGATCGGTGATGGGTCAAGGTCAGCCTGTGGCCAAGAGAAAAGAAACTGTATGTGTGACCAGAACAGAAGACTTGGACGCGGTGGGATTCAGAACCAACTGGTCCTCATGGGGCTTTGAACTTGAGACCATAGCCTCTTTAATAAGGGACGTGTTAGGAACTAAGGGAACAGTGGTCTCTGTTGGGGGGCCTCTTTACTTCCCCGTTTCCTTTCCGCCACCGCCTCTCTCACTTGGTGAATGAAACCGCTGTGCATCACCATCACTAACGGCGCCTGCCATGAGCCGCAGTCCCCACGCGCCCAGCTGAGCCCTGTGCTCTGCCCGCACCACCGCCCTGGCCAAGCCCGCATCAACCCCATAAGGTTCAGTTACAGGAACTAAACTCTCCCCAGCTGACAGATGAGGAAACTGAGGAGCTGGCTCTTGTCCAAGGCCACCAGATGCTCTAACCTGTGCACCTCCCGGACTGCCTGGAAAACCAAGGTCACTGATGGCCTCTGGGGAAGGGGACCCTGGAGCATCAGTGCTGGGGAAGAAGTCAAGGATGCTCAGTCCAGTCCCATTTTAGCTCTCTAACTGTTTATTCAGACAAAATGGTCTTAAATGTATTATTACATGATATTTAAGATTTACAAAAGGGTTTTGACGCAATGAATGCATATGTATCGCCACCCAATTGAAGAAATACGTCACCTGAATACAGCTGAAGGCCCCTACACCCCTCCTGACCACATTCCCTTCTTGACCCCAGAAGCTACCCCTTCCCTGAACTTGGAGTTCATTGGGTGCCTGGGTGGCTCAGTCCGTTAAGCGTCTGCCTTCAGCTCAGGTCATGATCTCAGGGTCCTGGGATCAAGCCCCGCTTCGGGGGGGGCGGTCCCTGCTCTGCGGGGAGTCTGCTTCTCCCTCTCCCTCTGCCTGCCATTCTCTCTCTCTCTCTCTCTCTCATGAATAAATAAAATCCTTAAAAACAAAAGAATATAATGTCTACTTATGCTACTAGATGTTGTACCACATCTACAGTTTTAAACTTTGTGTAAATAATATCATACTCTACTACTCCTCTGCCGTTTGCACTTTCTACACAACAATCTATTCGTGAAATACACATCTACTGATGCACGTTGCTGTCACCCACTCACTCCGCTACTACACACTATTCCATTGTATGGAAATACCATATGGAGCCATTCTCCTGCTGGATATTTAAGTTGATTCCAAGTTTCTGTGATGATATACAATGTTTCAAGAAACAATTCTTATATATGTCTCCTTGTTTTCCTTTGCATTTCCACTTCCTAGAAGTGGTGTTTCTGGGTTGTTTAAGGAAAGAACAACTTCCTCACAGGGAAAGCCAATGAAGAGAACCACGAGGATGGCTCTCTAGATCAGCCACGGTGGACCCGGGGCAGTGCAGTCGTGCCCGCCCACCCCGCTCGGCAGCCCCAGAAGGTGAAGGCTCTGGGGGCACGGCCAGCAGATGAGGTGATAGGCAACATCCACCCATCTCAGAAATGGCAGGACCAGGACCAAAACCTAACGTCCTGCTCTCAGCCCAAAAAGGGCGAGGGCAAGGGCCAAGAGAGAACATTACCCACTTGGTTCCGCCCAGCCGGCAAGCCCCATGAGTGCTTTTGCACATCAACGACTCTCGGGAGGAGGAGGAGGAGGTAGGGAGCCCGCTTCTACGCAGGTACATGGGAGGCAATGAAGCATTCTGGAAGAATCTGTGTATCAGCATTTAATATTGACCTGGTGCTCACTCTCTGCCCGATGCCATGCCAAGCACAGGATGTGTATTAACCTGCACTCATCCCCCCTGCAACTGGAGGTACCATGACCAGCTCCTACGTGTGAGAAAGCGCAGGCCCAGAGACGTGAAGGCACTTGCTCAAGGCCACACAGCCGGTAGGGGTGGAGCCAGAATTCAAACCCACGCAGGTGCAGGTTGCACACCCTCGGCTTCTACTGGCCTCTGTGAGATGTGGTTTGAGAGCCTCGTCTGGGACTCACCCTTGAGCAAACACCAGGAATAACTGGGAAGGAGGGAGCACCAACCCAAGCAGGAGTGGGCCGGGCGGGCAGTAGAGTGAAGTGAGCGGAAGAAACGAGGAGGGTGTTGGTGGAGGCCAGGGCGCCAACCCCACCTGCAAATGCAGCGCCCACCCAAGCCTCCTCCCCCTGTGTCACCTCTCTCCCCGGCAGGGGCTCTGCAGACCTCCCAACCAGAAGCAGAGCCAAGGAGAGCCACTTCACACAGAGATGTTTCTCAGTTCATTTGGATTCTAATCCAATGAAAGAACAGGCAGGCGACCTAGTCATTAGCACCAAAGAAAGAAAAGTTCATCCCAACTCCTAACCCCTCGGATTTAGCTGAAAAATGACAACAGCCTCTGGCAATTTCACTAATTTGGACTGGAAGAAAAGATCTTTGTGCCTCCCTTACAAGGGTTCATGACCTCGCTGTTCCCAGCTTCGAGAATTTGCTGGCTCAGGCGCCCGCAGTAACAGTATGAGCCCCCCATGAGCCTTTGTGTAGGAGGCGCCTACTCAGTGCAGAGCAAGACGTCCCCAGGAAGTGCGGGCAGCCCAGCCCACCTGGGCCCTGGTCCTCCCCCAGAACCAGGGGCAGAAGGCAGGGTCTACACAGGACCTTCGTCTGAGGAGGGAGGAGGGGCCCTATCCCCGGCTGTCTAGGGTGGGTACCAGATGTCAGCAAAGCCTTCCCGTGCTACCATCACCACTGATTCCTGTCAAAATATCCACGTCCCAGGGGCGCCTGGGTGGCTCAGGTGTTAAGTATCTACCTTCGGCTCAGGTCATGATCCCGGGGTCCTGGGATCCAGCCCCACATCGGGCTCCCTGCTTGATGGAAAGCCTGCTTCTCCCTCTCCACTCCCTCTGCTTGTGTTCCCTTTCTCGCTGTGTCTCTCTCTGTCAAATAAATAAATAAAATCTTTTAAAAAATATATCGAGCCCCGCATCGGGCTCCCTGCTCGGCGGGAAGCCTGCTTCTCCCTCTCCCCCTCCCCCTGCTTGTGTTCCCTCTCTCTCTGTCTCTCTCTCTCTGTCAATTAAATAAATAAAATCTTTTAAAAAAATTAAAATTAAAATTTATATATATATATATATCCATGTCCCAAGAAAGAAAGCCCCCGGTCCTGCTTTCAGACGCCCACCTGGCTGCCGAGGCTGGTTCACAAAGGGCTGAAGGCCAGGAATTGGAGTGAGAATTTCAGAGGAACGGGCTCGGCCACAGTCTTCTGCGCACCGTCACGCGCAAGTTCCCACACCACCTAGGCAGGTGCTGGATGATGCACAGGTCTCAGTGGGTAAGAATCCCATGCCTTTGGCATGTACTGAAAGTCTATCAGGTGCCAGGAGACGGGGACACGGAGAGATGCCCCAGCAGCCAGCACCGCCTTGGTGACACAGAGCACCCACTGCACGATGCGCGGGGACTAGTGCAAAGCACACACACAGGAGCCCTTGTTCAAAAATGAAGAATTTCAAGACGGTGACAACAGAGCATTAAACAAAGTGCAGGCCCCTCCTGAGTGTGGCGCCCGCGGGACTGCATGGGTCCCATGTCCGTGAAGCCAGCCCAGGCTCCGTATGGCAGGAAAAAACTTCTAACCCACGGGGGGGGGGGGGGCAAGAGAGAGAGAGGAAAGCCAAGAAAAAAGGAAAAGGAGAAAAGAAATGGACTGGTCCATGCAACTCGCAATCCAGGGATTGTTAACGCCTGCCTAGACACAGAGATTCCGATAATCATAAATGTCAATGTGTACTGAGCCTCGCTGTGTTTCAGCTGCTGTTGTAAGGGATTTACATGTCTTAGCTCGTGGACTCGTTGGCACAACGCTCTGAGGTAGATCTCTGCACCGTCTCTGCTTTCAAGGTAAGGAATCCGGGGTACAGGAAGGGTAGGCAGCTTCGTCCAAGCTTCTGAATCGGGCGCATCGCCAAGCCAGGACCGGATCTGAGATCTGCCCACGGTCTGAGCCCGAGCTCACGCTGCAGGTGTGAGAGAGAAGCCATACCCAGAGTCCGCTTGGCAGCATTCTAGATGCTTCTAAATAAACACAGGACGCAGCAGTGGCCCACATGGCAGAGGTGTGGGCAGTGGCTGCCAGGAGAGGCAGAAGGTTGAAAGGAAGATGTCTCCGTCAGCGTCAGGTCTGTGCCTCAGGGCGATCCATTCCAGATGCGTAACTCCAGGATGACGGACAATGGACGGCAGAGTTCACACGGTCCGCAGAGCCTGCTACCTCGCCTCCGAATCCACACCTGAGTCTTGAAAGATTTCTGCAAGACAGAGCCTGCAAGAGCAGCTCTCGGGGAAAGTGCATTTCAGACATTTTTTGGGCAGCTGTCCCGAGTGGAATGCAACCGTCCAGACACATTAGCTGGGCTCTTCATCAGCCCAGCAGGCCCCAGGAGCAGAAGCCAATCTCTCCAGAGATGGTGGCGTTCAGCCTGGGGCTCTCCCCATGGTGCTGAAACTGTGACCCGGGGGCCCTGGGGCCACCCCAGGAACAGATCTGGCTACAGCCAAGCTTCCATTCTGAACGTGGGTTTAGTGCCAACCTTTAAAAACAGAGCCCAAATCCAAGCTTCCTGGAGAAATGGTTGGTTCCACGTCTGGAGCAGGAAATGTACCAGATGAACCTGGAGTAGCTCGTGCCAGGAAACAGGAAGGCACTCCAAAACTGACAGGGACATGTCAAAGGGACACATGAGCCAGCCTGAAGGCGTGCTTGCTGGCCAAAGCTGCAAATCCTTATGCATCCTTTTGGATGATTTAGAGTATCCAAACAGTGAATGACTCAACAGATGAAACACATCAAGTATGTTAAAACCCATGAGTTCATAGCGATACTCAGAAACAAAAATAGGGAGTGGCCACAAGGCTGGCCTGCTGGCTTCTCTTGAAAACCCAACAGATCTGGCAGCATTAGACCTGCATTCTCCTAGGACCCCAACTGGCTGGTGCTAGACTGTCTCTTACAGGTAGGGCACACGTTCTCCTTTTGCCACAGTCCCCATCACTCCCTATTACCTGACATAGGACAGAGTGCCAGGGGCCCTTCTGTTTCCATAGAAGCATCTACTTTATCCTTTACACCATGTGCCTGTCAGTCTGAAATGTCCTTCTGATCTGGCACGTGCCTCATCTGGCAGTCCTAGGAAGGCAGATCTGGCCTGAGCAGTGAAAGGAGATACTACTCCAGCTTCGCTAAGCTGCTTCTCACGAAGCCCCTGGCCAGGAAGAAAACATCAGGCTGTTAAAAAGATACACCCGATTCCTCATCCAACCTCCCGGCCCTCGCCACCTGCCCTCTGACCTGCCACTCTCTGCCCTATTTGTTTGGGGTTTTGAGAGGGGCAGCATGATTTGACTCACATTTTAAAGGCTCCTTGATAAGGATAGGTGGTAAAGAACCCCGCATGAAAGCAGTAAAACGTGAAGAGGCAGATTCCAGACAGGTCGTGATGGGGTTTGGATGGGGTTGGGGGGAAGCCACGGTCAGACCCCAGGTGTCTGACGCCACAGTGTGGCCTGACTCACAACAACCTGAGCAAACTGGAAGGATGGACTTGCCCCAATAGATGCCACACACGCGTGTTCTGTGAATATAAAATTTTCATGTCTATTTAATTTAAATCCCTATTAACTTTGATTTCAAACCAATATTCCTAAGCAGCAGGTGCCTCCCCTCCTAACCCAAGGTTAGAACAGTCTCCCCTCTACAACGGTGGCCCAGATCCCCTAGGACTTATTCACAGAGATGTCATACAGGGCAAGTGCTAAAAGCCAGGAGCATCCTCGTGTAAGAACTTCCCATTCAAAAGGCCACTGGCCACAAACACCAACATACGGCACTTTTGATGTGCAATTATGTCAAAGAAAATGTGAATATGTCCTATTCCATTGCCCCAAAATAGCCCAGAAGAGCGAGTGACTGAGCAGGAAAAATTCCACCCTGAAAGGTCTTTTATTGAAGGGTTTGGAAGCCCTCGAAACAGGTGAAGATAATTGAACAGTCAGACACCAGAACTCGGTGATGGGCTGCCTGACATGACATCATATTTCATTTTTATAATTGCCCAGCCCGTGCCTTGAGTCAAGGAGACATCCTAAGACCATTTCTCAAATCAACAAGCCCATTAGCAGACGGACAGGAGGTGCCCTTCGGAAGCCTCTAAATGCACTGTGTCTCTCTGTTCAGTAAGAGCCAGAACCTATGAGTATGCGGGCGGGAAGGGGGGTAGGAAAAAAGGTCAAAAGTGTCTCTCTGTGTGGCTGGCCACTGTCACCATGGTAACCAGAGGCCTGCCAGACCAAGTGGCCACTCAGAGACAGCCCCATGGAGTCCCACGACTGGGAGCTTTCAGAGCAAAACAGAAGCCTTACCTCCCGGGAGGAAGGGGGTGGTTATGTCGACAGAGGCAGGGAGTCTAACAGGTGTCTGGGTTCCAACCCAAGCCTCCCTGCTTATTAACTGTGTGGATGCTGGAGCTGACTCAAGGGTTCTGAGCCTCAGTTTCCTTATCTGTGAAATGAGAGGGACAAGGGATACTGTAGGGCACTAAGGAGACAATGCAATGTCTGGATGCATCCAGTAGCCCTCAAAGACTCTGCTATGGTCCCAACCACTGTCCACACGGCTGCCTCCATGCAGGTCTCACACAAGCCAGGCCCACAGGAAGATCAGGCTGACCACGTGTACAGGACTAAGGATTGCTCTGCACAGCTCTTGCAGATGCTACTGCCCACTGCACAGATATGTCCATCCCATGTGCCCTTCTTACAGGGGACATTGCACACGTTCACGGACAGGAGGGTCCCCTGCCCTGGAGACTACTCAGTGCGAGACTAGAGCAGAATTGACTCTGCATGACTTTGGAGACTGTCTTAAAAGGTGATGCATGCAGTTCCTGACTGGTCCTCCCGGGAGGCTCAGCCCTGCAAACTGCCACCCTATTGTAAGGAGGTCAGGCGGGCACACCGGAAGGCCACATGGAGACATCCCAGCCACAGGGCAGCTAAGGTCCCACCAACATCCAGCATCAACCACCAGACATGTGAGTGAGTCTTCAGATGATTGCTTCAGGCTGCCCCAGATGATGGCCACTGCTGCAGAGACAGCTGGCCCTGCCGAGCCCTGCCCCAACTGTACATTACCGAGCAAAATAAATGGATCACTGTTTGAAGCCACTATGTTTTGGGGTGGTTTGTTATGCACCAACTGATAATCACAACACGACTCTCAGAAACTGTAGGTTTCTGCTCGGAAACTGCTCACCATACATCCCCTCAGCCAGGGAACAGACTTGCCAAGGAAACACGTCTCCATTTGCTCAGTAACGAATTCCGGGAGGGGAAGAGAAGATGCTGATTTGTGCCTGGTACATTATCCACTTCCCCCAGAATGGAAATCACGATGACAAGGACCACATCGGAGGGGTCCCTGCCGAGACCGGTGCCTGGCACGCGGAGGCACTCGGCAAATACCAGGTGAGTGAATGAGAACACCCAATACAAAAAGATTCACATAATTAAGATCCCAGAGTATAGATATTTTCCATCTTGAGGTACATTTTGTAACAACAACAATCAATCTCATGAAAGCAAGCTGCGAATAGCCCAGTGTTCCTGTCCTTGAAAGAACAGTCCTCTGACAGGTAGGAAAAAAAAAAGGTAAAATTATATTTTTCTTTTCAAGGCTGTGTCTGTGTCTGTGAAAAGGTGACACCCTATCCTGTAGAGTATACAAAAGTGAAATGTTATCAAAATATGTAACAAAGAATCGGAATGTTTCCTATAGGATGTTCATCTCAGTACCAGCTCTAATAGTATCACTGGAATTCAGCCTAAATGCCCATCGCGTGGAGAAGAGATAGATAAACTGAGACAGAATGGAATACTACACAGCAGGTAAAAAGACTGAGGTAGGTCAGCAAAATATGTTGTTGGCTGAAAAAATGCAAGGTACAGAATCCTATGATCAACAACAACAACAAAAAACTTTGAAATGCACAAAAATAATATATTGTTCGTGGTTCTACATGTAAGTAAAATATAAAGATGGTTTGCAAGGGTGCATGATAAATTCATAACAGTGATTGCCTCCAGGGAGGGAGATGAACGTGTGCAAAAGAGAACTTTTTCTGGAATGGTGGCGTATCTGTTAAGTAAAATTATAAAAGACTTGTGGCAAATGGAACAAAATGTTAACAGCTGACATTTCTAGGTGCTAAGTACACTGATGTTTGTTACGTTACATTTTGTACTTTTCATATTTTTTTCATTTCTCAAAATAAAAATTACAATTAAAAAAAAAAAAGAAAGCAAAGGCTTTTTGCCTCCTGCTGGCGAGAATGAGAACCGTAAGTGGCAACAGCATTTGAGAGGGCAATGGGCGGTATTTATTAAAATGGCAAGTGCGTAAACGCTTGGATACCACCTCGTGCCCTGGTGACAGCCCTCCAGAAGGGCGTAAGTGCTCACGGGGCAGACACCAGGGGACTAGGTGAGTGCTGTTCGTAGTAGCAGAAACTTGGGAACAGCTTAAATGTCCCCCACTGGGGAACGGTCACAGAACCTGGAGCAGTTTCCATAGCCTGGAACCATATACAGCGGTGGTGAAGAATGAAGTCAACCATGTCCATGATGCATTGCTGAGAGAGAGGGAAAAACAAGCTCCTCAAAAAAAAAAAAAAAATGATGTGAACTATAGTATTTTTTTAAGTACCTATATTTTTCTAGGGGTCCATATATTTATACTTAACTGCATAGAAAAGACCTGAAATACAGAAAAAAGCGGTGGTTTACCTCTGAGGAGAAAAGTGGGGAGAAGCGTGGTTGGGGGTATGGATCACAACAGATGTTAGCCCTATTGGTAATATTTTAATTTTCAGATAAATAATAGTAGTAGCAATAATCATAATATAGACCTTTATATAGTGCTTCCTAAATGCCAGACACTGTTCTAAGTGCTTTTCATATGTTAGCCCACTGAGTCCAACAACAGCCCTACGGGGCTGGGTGCCATCATCATCCCCATTTTACAGGAAGAATCCCAAAGCACAGAGTTTAAGAAGCTTACCTGAACCAAAAAGAGTAACAACAACCGAAATATATGAACCTACATATACATCCATGGGTTTGTAATAGTAACGCACAAAAACCTTCCTGAATCTATACTCTTCATTCACTCGTTTAAAAATGGGTCCTCCCCAGGTGCCAGACAGAAATCCCTGGCCTCATGGAGTTGAGATTTTAGTGGGAAAAAGGAGTGCCAGAAGATCAAGAAATGAAATGTATAGTGTATTTGACAGTAGCAATGCCAGGGGAAAAAAACAAACATGGGAAGGGGGATACTGAACATTAGCAGGAGTGGTGCAGGTGGTCACGGTGTCGGATGGGATGGCCAGGAACCATCTCTGGGCAAGAGCTCCTGGGATGAGGGGCGCCTGGGTGGCTCAGTTGATGAAGCATCTGCCTCCGGCCCAGGTCATGATCCCAGGGTCCTGGGACTGAGCCACGTGTTGGGCTCCCTGCACATCGGGGAGCCTGCTTCTCCTTCTCCCTCTGCTGCTCCCCCAGCTTCTACAAGCACTCTCTCCAATAAATAAAATCTTTAAAAAAAAAAAAAAAAGAGGCACTGGGATAAAAGTCTGAGGAGGTGAGAGACACAGAAGGGAAGAAGTTCCAGGGACAAGGAATAGCAGGTGCAAATGTCCTGAGGCAGGAGCATGCCTGAAAGTGCCAGGGACAGTAGGAGTGGGGCCACTGAAGACAGGAGGTCACAGAGATAATGGGAAGCCTGGTTGTTTAGGACTTTCTGGCTCATTTTAAGAGCATTGGCTTTTACTTGGAATGAGAAGGCAGCCAGTGAAACAATTTGAGCAGAAGAGGGAGGTGGTCCAATTGACCTTTAACAGGGCTGCTTTGGTTGCTGTGGGCAGAAAGGACTGGGGAGACGTGCGGGCAGGAAACAGGGAGACTGGGAGGAGGCTACTGCAACAGTCCAGGCAAGAACAGTGGAAGCACAATAGAGCAGTAGAGGTGCATTGGGGCGAGAGCCTGCAGAGACATGGAAGGCAGGGCCTCAAGATTTGCTGATTGCTTAGGTAGGATAGAAACGGAGGAATTAAAAGAAGAAGAAGATAGCAGGAGGGGAAGAATGAAGGGGAGTAAATCGGAGGGGGAGATGAACCATGAGAGACGATGGACTCTGAAAAACAAACTGGGGGTTCTAGAGGGGAGGGGGGTGGGGGGATGGGTTAGCCTGGTGATGGGTATTAAGGAGGGCACGTTCTGTGTGGAGCACTGGGTGTTATGCACAAACAATGAATCATGGAACACTACATCAAAAACTAATGATGTCATGTATGGTGATTAACATAACAATAAAAAAATTTTTAAAAAAAGAAACAGAGGAATTATGGAGGGCTCCAGGCTCTTCCACCTGAGGAGCTGGAAGAATGGAGTTGCCATCAACAGAAATAGGGAAGGCTGCAAGAGGAAGGGGTTCAGGGCACAGACAGGTAAGTAGGAGATGCCCCAGGGACATCCAGGGAGAGATGTCGGGTAGACCATCAGAGAAGTCTCAAGCTCAGGGGAGAAGTCCTGGCTGGAGGTTGAATGAATAAGCCTCATGCACCATCTGCTAAAACCTAAGCTTCCAATAGCTAATGTGGCCTACACGTGTGTTTTGGTAAGCCTGCATAGTATTTCTTAATTTAGATTTATTTCCTACATCTCTCCTAAGAGTCCAGATTTCCAGTTCCGATTGAAAAAATTGGAAGATCTGGCACTCTGGACCCCCATTCCTGTGTGGCAATGAGCAGTGTCTGCCCCCGCCGGCCAGGGCTCCTGGCAGGTGGCCGAGTTTACGTGCCAGGCACCAGACTCTGAAAAATGATTCCCCACATAGGCAAATGCTGTGACACAAAGCTAGTGAAGCCTGGAACTTTTGACTTTTTCTCCTTCTCTGTCCCCAAAGCCCATCACAAGGCTCCTGCAGGCAAAACAACCTAGCATGAGCTCTACCATCAGTGGAGCTGTTAAATACCGCAGAGGAGGACAGAGACCACGCTCCAGCCAACTACGAATAAACACAAACAGCCCGACCGGTCCTCGTGGGCCTCATCCAGATTGCCTCCTCTATGAGATTTGCGATCCCCACCAAAGCAAAAGTAATAGGCTGGCAAAGTCTTAGGAAGTGGTTTGCCATTCCACAGCACAGAGATTTCCATTACCTGTCCCGGATTAGCCAAATGGAGATCACTGTATCTATAAAATGCAATGACATGTTAACGCAAACCTTTAAAAGGATAAAATACTTTTTATCTCAGTCTTAGGAAAACCTAATAAAGAATTAACTGTCCGCAACACCATGGAATTTCACTCAAGGTTTTACTTTACGTCAGGACTTCCTAGATCATTAACTTTTAACAGACAAGCTTCCCCCGGCTTTGGGACATGTGGCTGCCATCACGCACCATGCTGGTAAGTCATTAAGATGGGACTCCCGCTTCCTGTCGGGACTCGTGATGGCTCCAGCTGACGCGTCCACGGTAAGACAAATCCCAGCCTTAGGAGGCACACGGATTTGAGGTGGTGATGTCCGTTGGCAGGGGCCTCAAAGAACTGACATGGCACCCCCGTGTCCTGCCCATGCCTGACCACCCTGGCGGGCAGCCGCTGCACAAAGTCAGAGGATGGACTGAAGAGTGGGCAAGCGATCCTTGTAAGGCTTCGGAAGCACATCGACATAGTCACTGCAGCTGAGGACCTCTCCACTCCATGAAGACGGGTGTCCCACCTCTCCTGGAGGGGCCAGTTCAAAAGCAACAGGTCCCACATCCTACAATAGCAAAACCTATGCCCTACTTCCAATAAGGTGAGGAGTCCAACAGGGTGGTGGTCACAGAGGATGCCGACTTACAAGACTGTTTTCTCAAGTGTGATACACATACCAAATGACTGTAGGTGAGACATGAATGAACTTTAACAGATTTTTAGCACTATTTATTTTAATGTCTATTAGAAAAATATATAACCACCCTAAGGTGGTAGAAGCCACCTAATATCTTCCCTCTCTCCCCTTCTTGGTTATCAATAGAATCCCCAAAATTTAACCTCCCAGAAGAGACTACATATCCCTGCTTCCCTTGCAGCTAGGTATGGCCATGTGATTAAGTTCTAGGCCAACAGAATTTGAGAAGTGATGTCAAGAAGGGGGTGTGTCCCCACATCCTCTCTGTGCCTTCCCATTGGCTGGAATGTGGACATGGAGGTGGGCCATCTTGGACCATGTGGCTGAGGGTATTACCTAGGGATGGTAGCACAAGATCAGAACACGGGTCCCTGGCTGTACACCAACCCTGGACTGCTTCCACCAAACTCATGCAAGAAAGAAGCAAGTGCCTCTACTTATTTAAGCCACCGTAACAGTAGAGTTATTTGGGATGACGTCTCTCTGACTGCAGGCAACCTATAATCTCAATTGAACTCATGATTTCACAGATATAACTGCTTAGGATGGAGAAGGATTGGCTTATTAAAAAGTGAGTTGAGTCAATGTAAAGAAATATAGAGAAAAGGCTGCCCCAGATAACAAGTGTAGCGTCCCAGGTTCACTTAGCACGACGTGGGAAAGCCATCCTTCAGTAGGAGGATTCCAAAAAGCTGCCATAAATGTCAACTTTGGGATCAACAAAAATTTGACCCGAAAATACTGCACTTTGAGGAGTTGGAAGTTTTCTTAAAACATTCCCAGATATCAGGGTTACTTTAACTTTTAAATAGAAAGAGACTGCCTGCATTTTTAGGTCATTCCAGAATGATGCTGTAGCTACACAGATATTCCACACCAGGTCTTATCTCTGTGTGAACAGAGCACAGAGCAATGAGGAAACCTCATTACATCACTACATAAATCTTAGGACACGTAATATTTGGATAAAGCAGAAATCATGAAGGTAGGATACAACAATAGTTTACTGGATGTTTTGGGGGTGCAGAGAAATCCCCCACTCCCAAATATCTTCTACTTTCCGAGGCACAGTGCTCAGACCTTACCATCAGACTCTGTTGGGTTTAGCATTGCCCTCTGAAGCCTGTTAAAGATGCAAATACACAAAGTAAGTTTCTTAAAGTCGGCTATCATTTGGTTTAACAAATTACTTCCTCAACCACAAGAAAGATGCAGAAAGCAGTGAGAACTGTAGGCATCGAAAGAAGGAGCCTTTGAAAGACAGGAAGACCATCAGACAGGTCAAGGAGAAAGCTCACAGCAGCACCTCTACTCCCGGAGTTTGGTGGGAAGAGCCTCAGGCACCCAGCGGAATGATGAACAGAGCAGAACAAAGAGGTAGGACCTGGCACATCATGGCTAGAAGAGAAATATATTCCCACTACACAGCCAGGACCACAGGCTGATGCTGTGACCTCGGTGAACTTCCCTCCATGTCACCACCTTCAACCCCTAGGTCCCAGGATGGACACCCCAACACTCAGAGCCAAGCTCCTCAATGCTATGCTAAGAATTGAGCTCTGGCCACAAGGCTGGGGTTCAGATCCCAGCCTGGCCCCTCCCCAGCCGTGTGGCCTTGAGCAAGTACTGTCACCTCTCTGTGTCCTAGTGTCCTCATCCATAAAACTGGTTAATGACAGCTCCTCCTAGCTCATGGAGCTGCTGTGAGGATTTAATGAGTTAATCCGCCTGACGTGCTTGGAACAAGTCATGATGTACACTAATCACTCCATAAATTGTAGTTAGTATGCATACTGTTGTGATTACAGAGATTTTTCCCTGAGCTGTACAGAGCCTCAGCATCTCACAGGATGTGGACAGGGAGGCGGTGATGGAATCTCTGGGTCACTCCTCTTGGACCACATATGGGGGATGAGGTGCTATCCAATACCAGCTGGGGGCTGACTCATCTTCCCCACAGCTCCTGGCTCTGGCAGGGTGTCGGGCCATTGGGCTGTGACAAGGGATACACAGAAAGCACAGCAGGCTAAAAGGGGGTGGGGTGTGGCTGGGATAGGAAGCGGGGCTCCTTGGGGAGGGAGAGTCTGGTCCATGAAGGCCACTCTGAGAAGGTGACATTTGAGCCACGATGTGAAAGGAGAGAGGGAAGGTGTCATGCCGACATCCGGAGGAAGGGAGTCCCAGGCAGAGGAACAGTGAGCGCAGACCCCGAGGTGGGAACATGCCTGTCACGTTGCAGGCACGGGCAGGTGGGAGGCCAGATCCTGCGGGGCCTCGAGGGCCTTGACCACAGCTTTTTGTTCTGAGTGAGACCGGAAGCCAGCAAGGAGTGGGAACAGGGCACCAACATGATCTGATTGACAAGTAACAAGACACTGTCCCCTTGAGAGTCTACTGGCATTGTCCTGGAGTGGGAGGGGTCACCGAGGTGAGAAGAGGCTGCCTTCGGCGCGGAGTTTGGAAGCAGAGCCAGCACATCCACTGGCGGGCTGCACAGGGCGTGTGCTACTGAGACTGGAGTGGTGACATGGGTTTAGGAAAGAGACATCAAAAATGACCCCAAGGTCTGGGGTCTGTGCCTCTGGGGGTGAAGGTGCCATCTTCTGAGATGGGGAAGACCAAAAGACGAGCTGGTTGCAGAGAGCTCAAGGCAGCTCCAGGAGGTCTCGGAGGGTCTGCTGAGCGGCCACCGGATACACAGGCCCACAGGTCAGGGAAGAGCAAGGGCCCCGGGGAGGAGCCCATGTCCGTGCGAAGCAGGGCTCGAGCACCACGGGCTGGAAGACATCGCCTCAGGTGGGAGTACCGACAAGGCAGACCCGAGAACCAGGTCCGGGGCTGCTCCCATTTCCAGGGGTCGGGAGATGAACGGAGAACTGCAAGGAGCCTGGGGAGGGGCAGCCAAGGGAAGAACGTGACCAGGAGGCAGGGAGCTGGTGACCTAGTCAAATGTTAGAGAGATGGCAACGGAAGGCTTCAGGTGACCTTCACAGGAGTTGTTCCACACAGTGGCAGGGGATAAAGTAAGACTAAAGTGGGTTCAAGATAGAACGAGATCAAAGAAATGAGGGCCATGAGTACAGTCAACATTTTCGTGGGACGTCTCTTAGGACATGGAGTAGAGAAATTCGGGCAGTAGCTGGGTGGGGGGTGGGAGCCGGTGGTCTAGGGTATTTCTTTAAAGCAGAGCATGTCTGCTGCTAAGGAATCAACAACACAGGAGAAAGAACTAATGAGAAGAATCAGTGGGTAACGTGGGAGGGGACGGGAGCCAACGCGTGAGCCTGCTGGACCTCTCACTGCATTTGCGAGTCGGCCCCTGGAAGACCTCATCCCTGTTCCTTCCCAGGCTTGCATTCCTGAAATCACACGGTGCTTTAAGGCACCATCATTCTGATCACCTAGTGTCCCTGCCGAACTGGTTGTTAAACATTTTGGACCTCACCTTTGAGCATCTCGATTCTTGATTCCACCAATCTGGCTACACATAAGTGAGGACAGAAACAACAACCGCACCGTCTTGTAAACCCCAGGCCGGGCACAATGCACGGTGCACCGCAGGTGTTCACCCATGTTGATGGCATGCATAGGTGACCACCGAGAGGTCCTGCTCTACTTCTTAAGATGTGGAGGATAGATGGAGTTGGGGCAGGGCAAGCCAGAAGGCTGACCGTTCCCCCAGCCCAGGGCTCTGCATGCAGAGGACCCCAGCAGAAGGCCACCTCGTGACAGTAGCCAAGGAAAGTACTCAGAGGAGGGACCTCCTCAACGCCCTGGCACATGTCAGCTCTACATCTGTGGCAGGAAGCCCGAAACAGCAATGCCACCTGCACACCTGCCTCAAGACATGAGCTAATCCTAATCCTCTTCCAAGGGGAGGCGGGTCCCTCCTCCCAGCCACCCTGTGGTGTAAGGATGCCCGCTCCCTTGGCTGAGGGAAGTCATCCAACACTGACGCAGGCAGGACTGAGGAGGTGACCCAAGTGTTCTAACTTGTTTCCAGCACAGTGACTTCCAGCCCCATCACCCCCTCTTTGAACCCCTCAAGTTGGTCGACAGAACAGAGACCAAGCAAGGCCATTTCTCCCACTGCTCCTGCTCCCCGCCCCCAGAAAAGCTGATCAACAGTCAGGCTGCTCACAAGGACCAATTAGGGCCAAGTACACATTCTCCAGAGCAGCCGGTAATCTGTGCACCTCCTGTGCACAGTTAAGAGGTTACCCAGCCCGGAATGCCAGCCTAGCAGCTTTCCTTGGCTCCTTTTACTCTGATCCCTGACTTAGCACAAGGACCTGGGTGAGTCTTGGTGTTCTCCAAACAGCCTGGTCCTGATTCTATGATTCTTGGCATAACACTAAAAGGATTTGTTTGCAAAGACATTTTGCAGCCAATACTCACCTGTGTACTCATTCATTTGACAAACAGTTATGAGCACCTGCTATGGGTCAGGCTCTGTGCCAGGCACTCAGGACACAGCAGAGAACAAGACCCACATGGTGTCTGCCTTGTGAGGTGGACATTCTCATGGGGGGAGATGGACAACAAACCACACACATGGCAAGTAAATTAGGTTGGTTGTCAGAAGGTGACATGAGCAAGGGAGAAAACAGGGTAGGATCAAGAAGGATCAGTGCAGCTAAGGGGCAGGTTGTGTGACCATGTGAAGAGAGGTCCTCAAAGGCCATACTGGGGTGGCAGGATCTGAGCAAAGACTGGAAGGGAGTGAGGGAGTTAGCCAAAGCAAATATCTGGGAAGAGCACTCCTGGTGGGAGTTGCCTTGTGGTTTTGAAGAAAAGCAAAGAGGCCAGTGTGACTGCAGCGAGAGGGCAAAGGGGGGAGACGGACTCAGAGGGGATCAGGGCCAGGTGGTAAGGAATGGAGCCCACCGTAAGGACTTTTATCTGAGTGTGATGAGTAGCCCTTGTGGGTTCTGAGCAGGAGAAAGAGATGATCTGACTTAGGCGTTAAAAGCCTCCCTGAGTTGGAGTAGCTGTAAATCATACAGCAAACTCAAGGACAACCACAAAATAAAGTTAAAAAAAAAAAAGTATAATTGATACTAAAAGAGGAGAAAAACTGGAGTTATATAAAATGTTCAACTAAAACAAAAGAAGCAGAGAAGAGTGGAAGACCAAAATAAACAAACAGAAAACAAGACAACCAACAGAAATGGTAACAAATATGGAAGATATTACCAACACTTGGAAGCAACCAAGACACCCTTCAAAAGGTGAATGCTAAACAAACTATGGTCCACCCAGATAATGCAATAATATTCATCAATAAAAATGATCTGTCAAGCCATGAAGAGACACGGAGGAAATGTAAATGCACACTGCAAAGTGAAAGAAGCCAATCTAAAAAGGCTACGTACCGTATGACATTCTAAAAATGCAAAAACGGTGGAGATAGTAAAAAGATCAGTGGCTGCCAGCAGTTTGGAGGGAAGGAGGTATGAGTAGGCAGAGCACAGAGGATCTTCAGGGCAAGAAACTATTCTGTAGGACACTGTCAGGTAGATACATGACATTATGCATTTGTCGAAACCCATAAAATGCACAACACAAAGAGCAAACCCTGCTGTAAACGAGGGCTTTAGTTAACAATAATGTTTCACCATTGGTTCATCAGTTGTAACAAAAGTTCTACAAATGCCAGATGTTAATAATAGGGGAGGGGGCGGGGCACCTGGATGACTCAGTCCGTTGTCTGACTGGTGATTTCAGCTCAAGTCATGACCTCAGGGTTGTGGGATCCCGCCTGAGTAGGGCTCCACGCTCAGCAAGGAGTCTGCTTGAGCTTCTCTCCCTCTGCCCTCCCCCTGCTCATACACACTTGCGTGCACACACCACACATGTGCACGCTCTCTAATAAATAAATCTTTTAAAAACAAATTTAAAAATAATAGGGGAGGGGGTATATGGGAATTCTCTGTGCTTTCTGCTCATTAGTCTGTAAACATAAAACGGCTCTAAAAATATTCAAGTCTGTTCATTTCTTTTACAAAGTATCCCGCTGGCTGCCGGGCAGAAAACAGACCAGGGGCAACAGAGGAAGCAGGAGGCAGGAGGCAGTTGGGGTAGAAATAAACTGAATCTGGACAGATGTTGAAGGTACAGCCAAGAGGATGTGGGATGAAAGATCAGGAGAAGTCGGAGGACTGCACAGCTCTGGGGAGCAGGATTGGCACCAACTGAGATGAGAATGTCTGGGATGGATCGCAGGCCAGGAAGCCTGTGCTGCCTCAGACAATCCTACGGGCTTCAACACAGACCCAGGCACATGGCTCTGGCTCCAAAGGCCCCATGTTAATCCTGCAAAAGCCAGGTGGGAATACATATGCACCGTTACATTGGAGCTTACATTTGCTTTTGTATCTACCTTCAGATCAAAACAAGGGCTCCAGGACTCCTAAACTCAAATTCTGCCTGGGGTCAGGCAGGGAAGGTACAACAGTGAAGCAAGCCAGGAACGAGGCAAAAGGGAGTGGCAGGGACTGTGGCTAATAGCAGAACTCACTCCCCCTTAAGGTGGGGCAGCTCTTAGCTCCAGCCCATTGTTGCCAAGTGGAAAGACCAGCCCAGGGTGGCTCACACTTGTGATATTTCAAGAGAAATCCTAGAAATCTGGATTTTTATTTGATATCTCTCTTATTTTTAAAGTTTGGCAACCAGCTCCATTTTTAATTCTCTGTGGGCCAAACACTAAGCAAGCCAAACAAATCACATCCACAGGTGGGATTAGGCACATTCCCACCCACTGCAACTTCTGTTCTAAAGGCCCCAAAGATTGTTGTGGTTCTAAAGGGTTTCATAGCTGAATTACCAAATAGTAATAGGCTGAGAGAATGACTTTTGAAAATAATGTAACAAATAAAGCAAAATTATACACAAAATCCACTAGGTACCAGGTACTGACATGCATATTCATTTAAATCTTCCACAACATGACAACCAGAGATTATCTTCCCAGGATCACACAACTATTAAGTAGCAAAGCAGGGATCTGAACACTGGAAGTTTAGGTCTAAGGGTCTGTGCCCTTTGCCACTATGCTACGCTGCCTTCTAGACATGGCTACTGTTTGTAGCTCTATGAGCACTGGCTCTTTTTGGTATTAAAAAACTAAATCAAGGCTAGAATTCAATTTGACCCATATTTTGCAATATTCTGGTGCAGCATGGCTAACCTGAAACATTTACTGATTGCATCATGTGTCAGACACCACTCCGAGGGTTAACGTTCAGGAATTTTTGTCATAATACCCGTTTAACAGATAGGGAACAGAGGCACAGAGAGTTAAGTAACTCACCCACAATCACACAGCTGGAAAGTGGTAAAGACTGGAAGCCAAGCAAACTGGTTTCACAGCTCAGGGCTAATCTCCACCCATGTGCTGCCAGGCGCAGTCCCCACTAGCCAAATGTGGGGGAGGGGGTCACAAGACCTGGAATGTGGCTGCTGCAGCTAAGAGACTTAAAGTTTAATCTTATTTCATTTCAATTTATTTATTTGTTTGTAAGTAAATTCTATCCCCAACATGGGGCTTGATCTCATGACCCCATGATCAAGAGTCACATCCTCTACCGATGGAGCCAGCCAGGCGCCCCTCGTTTTAATTAATCTTAATCTATAAACCAATACTCAATTCAGTTACTGGACCAAATTGAGTACAAATCTACTTTTTTCAACTGTATATTTTATGAAATCTAAACAGATCAAGCATTTCCGAATGAAAACTGAACATACAAATTGAGAGGTTCTGTATCACCGGAGTTCAAAGACTGAGTCTGTAAAATATCTCATAAATAGTATGTTTATATTGATTATATGCTGGAAAAATAACATTTTTGATGGACTGGGTTAAATAAAATATATTGTTAAAATTTCACCTGATTCTTTTTACTTTTTTAATGTGGCTACCAGAAAACATTAAATTACACAGGCAGATCTCGGGAGGTGTGTTATTTTTTTATTGGAGGACTCTGCTCCGGGTGATTGTATCCAACCCCAACCACGGGGACCATGGATATTCTTAGTGCTGACGTCCGGAACAGTGCGGAGGGCCTCCCACTTGTAGGATACATGGTTTGATTCCATCCTAGACATGAGCCTGGAAGAAAGCATCATTCTTGTTCCCATTTCACAGAAGGCAAAACTAAAGCTCTATCTTGCCCAAGGCCAAGCCACTGATTGTGGTGGGGTCAAGTCTCGGTTTCAAATCTGAGCCTTAAGCATAACCCAGACCTGCCTCCTACCCTTCGGGCCACACTAGTAACTCCTGAATTGATTCAGTGGAGAAATCTGAGACATAGACATTAACCGAGTACAGCAGCCCTGCCCTAGACACCCAAGTCTGTCTGTCTCTTTCTAACACACACACACCAGTACACACGCAAGGCTCACAGGGGAGACAGCCTGCCCACGTGACCAACACCTTCTCAGACTCTCTCCTCCGGCAGTCCACGATGGGGGTTTCTAGCCCGCCCTTTCATTTCCATCTTCCCTTCTGGCTCCCGCCCCAACGGGCTGGCTCCCAGCCTGAGTCCCAGGCAGCAGTGCCAGCAGACATTCCCGTGTAGAACCCCTGGGGGAAGTGGCCGGAGCCCTGCTGCCTCGCAACCTGTTCCCCACCGTTAGAGGAGTGCCCCCAGGTGATTTATCAGAATGGGCGCAAGATCGTTGTCAGAGTAACGGGCTTTTTACGTTCTTTTTTAACTAACAAGAAACTTTAGCTCTCTTTTGTCATTTCATTGATTAATTATGCTTGACTGTGGTTAACTTCGGTTCGCTTTCCTTTTGTATATTTTTCTTCTGTAGCATTTGCTTATCATAGAAAAGTTGAAAATGCTGAAAAGCTCGGGGTGGCCCATACAGCCACAGTCCTACCAACCACTGTTCACGTTTTGCATACTTGCCTTTTTTGTGTGTGCAGTTTTAATCAGCTGGCATCTTATTGTATATGCAGTTTTCGCTCTGCATTTTCCTCCCACCTAACTTTGCATAAACACTTCCTCTTATGATTAAAAATTCCTGATACACGTCATGTATAAGGACTACCTGATACACTGTTGAATGGCTCTACCAAAGATTTTCTAAATCATTCTCTTGCCTTAAATCAGATCACGTGTATTTTGAACAGCATGGCTTCCGCCTCAGCAGGGTAGCTACTTGCAAATTCAGGCAAGTGACAAGCTTTCCAAGCCTCAATTTCCACTTTCGAATGGTGGGGAAATTGGGGTCATAATCCCTACCTCAAAGATTGTGAAAAGGATTAAGAGGTGATATATGGGCAGCCCTTCCACAGAGCCTGTCACATACCAAACACCCAGTGGCAGCCATAATTATTTTATCAAGGAATCCTATCCCTATCATTGGAAAAATAGGTTGTTTTAAATTTCCTACTATTATTAATAGCACTGTGTATGTAATATTTGATCCATTTTCCACATTTGAGATGATTTCCTTTTGATAGATTCCCAGCAGAATTACTGGGTCAGACAGTACATGGGTAACAGATCTCTGCCATCTCTGGCTTGCTTTGTCCAACAGATATTGCCAGCAATGCAAGCATGCCTGTTCCAGTTATCTGCTGTGTAAGGAACCACCCCCCCATTTAGTGGTGTAGACTGACACCATTTTATTATAACTCATGGGTTCTGTGGATCAGGAAATCAGAGCAGATACAGAGGGGATGGGCTATCTGCTCCACAGAGGTGGAGGTGTCGGCTGGGAGACTTGAACGGCTGGGCTGACCCTAAGACTTGGACTTGATTCATCTGGAGACTCTTTCACTCACATGTCTACACCTGGGCATGGATGGCTGGAAGACTGTCATCCAGAGTGCCTGTGTGCGGCCTCTCCACCCAGCCTGGGCATCCTCACAGCATGGCGTCTAGGCTGAGAGAGGAAAGGATCTCACAAGGGAACATTCATTCTATGAGACCCAAGCACATGGCCTTTAAGGACCCAGCCTCAGAAGTCACACTGTCCTTCCCACTGTGAGGTCAGAACAGTCACAAGTCAGCTCAGACTCAAGGGGAGGAGACGCAGACCCCACATCCCTCAGTGGGAGGAATGTCAAAAACTTGTGACCAGTTTTTAAACGGCTGCAACACCTTTAACTGTAGAATGGCTCAATAAAGTAATACAAGGGAAACGCCTCTTGTCCGTAACGAGCAACCACGAGCAAACGGAGAGTCTGGCAGATTTGGCCAGCAGTGAGGAAGATACTATATCGAGTGTCCCCACCACCTTCACTTTCTCTCCTATCTCCATCCTGGGGCCCTGTGTTCGTAAGAAGGCTGGCCCATCCAGGGTCCAGTTGGAGGCACAGTGCAGAGCTCCCCAGCTCTCAAAAGAATCAAACCCATGCCCTTGGCTTAAGAACCCCTGGATGAATTAAATACCCATTGTCCTTGCCCCCGACCCCCAGCAACGACTCCCCATACATTCATTCACAATACCTGTTTTCTTTTGATTTGCTTGGGCATGGGACCCAGACCTGGCCAATCAGCACTGTCCAAACTCTGTCCCCCCAAAATCCATTGAGTTAGTCCTATGACTTCTACTAAAGTAAGTGGAAAATAGAAGCTATGTTCCCATCACCAGCTGTGAGGATGACATGAGACACTGCTGCAGGCCACTCCTTGAAGGAGCAACTGAGAAAGAGACCAACAGAAAGCCAATCGACAGAGAGAGACCAAGTCCTGATGGCCTCATTTGAGCCCCTGGATCCAGCTGTGCCTGAAGCTGTTCCTCCCAAATATTACAGTTTTATAAGCCGATGTTCTTCTTAAGACAGTTTTGAGTTGAGTCTCTGTCACTTGCCAATGAAAGAGTCCTAGCTACTATACTGAGTATCCCATCACAGTCATCTTCTTGACCTTGCTCTTATACCCAACATCAACCAATGTAGGGGAAAAAAATCAAATCTTCCCTGGCAGCAGGCCACCAGTTCCAAAACAAGAGAAATGGGAACATTTCACATTTGTTCTAGTTCATAAAACCTTTCTAGCTAATACCTAACATCTCCTTCCCATACACTCTATCACAGAAATTTAAAAAATAAAACGGGGAATAAAAGTGTTTCTAAGCAACAAATTATATAGGTAATGGGGGAGGGGGAGAATTAGAAGGTTTAATCTAGTTAGGAAACTATTTCCATTTCTTCCTGAAGTTGCTACCTGCTGAAACCTCCACAGGAGAATTAAACAGAGGTGAAGCTATTTTAGTTCTTCTTTGATACAATGAGAAAAAACGCACCCTGGAAATACCTGAACAGTGATACTCAGCATAGGCAAACCAGTGCCTCTACTCTGATAAAATGCTTTCTGTAAAAGTCACTGTGGTTTTGGATTGGATTCATTTTCTGTTGCGCTTTACAAATTTTCCACAAACATAGCAACTTAAAACCATGCAAATTCTCCTAGGTCCAGGATTTCAGTTTGGGAGGATGAGAAAGTTCTGGAGATGCAGAGTGATGATGGCTGTATAACCATGTGAATGTGTTCAATGCCACGAACTGCACACCTGCAAATGGTCCATGTTACTGCAGTTTTAATGCAAATTTATTTTACAGTTTCTAGGGTCAGACATCCGGGCACAGCATGTCTGGGTTCTCTCCTCGGGATCTCACAAGGATGGAATGGAGATGTCAGCTGGCTTTGTCCTTTCCTGGAAGTCGGGGTCTTTCCCAAACCCGCTCAGGTTGCTGGCAGGGTCCTGTTCCTTGAGGTTGTAGGTCTTGGGTCCCTGCTTCCTCGCTGGCAGTGAGCCAGCGGCTGCTCTGGGTTCCGTGAAACCAGCTGTGTTGCTCGCCACATGCCCCCTCCACCTTCCAACCGGCAATGGAGAATCTCCCTCATGGAAAATCCCTCTAACAGCTCCAATCTCTCAAACTTCTCAATGTCTCACCATACACCTTGATTTAAAGGGTTCACTCTATAAGAGGCGCCTGGGTGGTTCCGCTGGTTGAGCATCTGACTCTTGGTTTTGGCTCAGGTCGTGATCTCGGGGTTGTGGGGTCGTGATCTGGGGCTGTGGGGTCGTGATCTCGGGGTTGTGGGGTGGAGCCCCACAACGGGCTCCATGTTCAGTGCTGCTCAAGACTCTCCCTCCCTCGGGCGCCTGGGTGGCTCAGTCGTTAGGCGTCTGCCTTCAGCTCAGGTCATGGTCCCAGGGTCCTGGGATGGAGCCCCGCATCGGGCTCCCTGCTCAGCAGGAAGCCTGCTTCTCCCTCTCCCACTCCCCCTGCTTGTGTTCCCTCTCTTGCTGTGTCTCTCTCTGTCAAATAAATAAATAAAATCTTAAAAAAAAAAACGCTCCCTCCCTCTTCCTCGGCCCCTCCCTGCTGCAAGCACTCTCTCTCTAAAATAAATAAATCTTATAAATGAATAAACAAATAAATAAAGGGTTCACTCTTTAGGTCATGCCCACCTGGATAACCTCCCTTTTGTAAGGCCAGTGGGGTCATAAAACATAATCCAACCTCAGGAACGACATCCTTCATATCCACAGCCCCACACCAGGGAGTGGGAAATGCTGGAGACCATCTTCAGTTCTGTTGACCACATGTGCCCTAAAGCCCAGCCATCCCGACCTCACCTATATTCTCCAGACAAATGCTTACCCTTGTCCACAAGGATTCGTACAGGAACCCGTGTTGCAGAATTGCTTCCCGTAGCGGAAAACAGCCAGCAGCTGAAATGCCCTTGCACAGAATGGCCGAGTGCGCTGACAGTACTACACAGCAGGGAAAACAACCCACAGCAACGTTTATGCTCATGGACCACTCCTCTAAACACGTTCCAGAAGGATGTGTGTAGTCAGATGCTATTTATATAGTTTACAAACATGCACAGTGATGTCTGTAGTTCGTCGTTACATATGTGGATAGCAAACTTAAGAGAAAAATGCTAAATTCAGGCAGTGAGGTCCTCTGGGGAAAGGGAAGGAAAGGAGATCTGGGGGGAGGGTGCAAAATCACCCAGCGTCACCACCATGCTTTACTCCCCTAGTTAGGGGGTGGGTGCCTGGTGTTCATTAAACTAGTCTCCATATCTCCCTGTATGCCTGGAAGATTTCCTGATTTTTAAGGTGGTATGGTTTCATAAATCAGGAAGAGCAGGAAGTTGAAACTGAAACTCTCGCGCTGCCTGCCGTCCGGAAGCTTGGGCAGTTGGGGGGTTCTGATGTGTAATGAGCTACTTGAACAAATGACAGCCCAACGCCGGCCAAGATCCACAGACGATTTTCATTTTGTTTCATTTGTTTTGGGTTTTAAAACATACCAATTTTGTGGATCCTTTGTGGAGTGCATCCCTGATTTAAGGGCGACATAAAGCATGATGGATTGTAATTGGGGGGATCGACAAGTGCCCAGATACGTCAACAGCATGACTAGCAGATAAATTTTTCCAAGAGCTTCCGGGATATTCTCAAGGGGACAAACTCTAGAAATCTGCTTTCACCCATCCCGAGGCAGTGCAGTCTGACGGTTGCACCCAGTACCCTGCGGCCAATTGGGTTTGGATCCACATTTGGCACTTCCTAGCTGTTTGACCTTGATCAAGTTCCTTCATCTCTCTGAGCCTTGGAATCTCTGTCTGCAAAATGTGGATGATGAAAGCAACTGCTTCGCAGGGCTGCTCTGGCTTGAACACGTGTACAGCACCTGGAAGAGGCTGGCCTGTGGCAGACACATGTGAGAGCCGGCTACTGTCATTCCCGTCCAAGTTTCCTTATAAAATAGTATGGTCCTCATATAATGGTTGAGGGCGCCGACGCCAGAACTAGGCTCCTTGGGCTCAAAGTGGCCCAGGGCCAGTTACCTGCCCCCTGGAGCCTCAGTTACTCTCCCTTGTAAAGTGGGGATGGTGATCACAGTGGGCAGGATTGTGAGCATTAAGCAAATTAATACAAGGAAAGCCCACACAAGGGTGCCTGGTGCCACTACTTTTATGAGATTGGTTCTATCCTCGTTTCAGAAAGAGGAAAAAAACCCTCTCAAGGGGTCTGGCTGTCACGTGTTTCTTTGGGGTTACTTATTATACAAAGATAGTATACAAATGCATCGGGTTCAGAGCAGAAAGTGGAGGACTCTGCTAGGGCAGGCAGAGGTAAGGTGGAGACTGCTGAGCCAGGAGTGCAGGAAACATCACCCACAGAACATTCCAGATCAAGCCAGACAAAGTATGACCAAATTCTCTCAGGAACAGGCAAGGTGCCGGTAACTGCCTAACTCCCGGCAACAAGGTTTAGGATGCTCGGTGTTGCCCACCTGCCAACTCCAAGTGAGTCTCCCTTGCAAACTTCCTGCTGACTCTGAACGGCCCCACCTGCCCTGTGAGCTAACCAGGGCCCACCCGGCCACCTGCCATCAGCAGCTCAGGGCAGGTTTACAAAGCTAACTCACTCCACCACCCTCTGTGAGGAACATCTGCCCCTAAGACAGCGGTTCTCAAAGGGAGTAACTCCCCGCCAGGGGACAACAGCAATGTCACAAGACATCTTCAGTTGTCACAATAGAGGAGGTGGATGTTACCGGCTTCCAGTGGGTAGGTAGAGTCTAGGGATGCTGCTAAACATCTTCCAATGCCCAGGGCAGCCCCTACAACAGAGAATTATCCTGCCCCAGATGCTGAGAAACCCAAAATGCTAAAACTACAGTCAGGGACCTTGTCTTAGATGGGGTATTCAAGGATACTCAGACAGCATCATCTGTAATAACAAGCTAGGAACAACCAGAGTAACCAGCAATAGGGGATTAGTTACAAAAACAATAAATAAATAATATGATTAATTAATTCATTAATTAATGATGCTCTGTCCCTGCAGTGAAATGCTGAGAACTCTTTCAAAGAAGCCCTACGTGCTGGGGCAAAGGGATCTAAAAGGAAGAGAATCTTGTAAAAAATCAAAATACATAATGATTTGAATAATATAATCTGTGCCGTTTTTTAGAAGGGAAGGTGCATATAGGTGCACTTATTCTGGTTTATACTTTCATTTTTTTTCTAGAAGGAATCCTCTAAAACTATAAAGGGGTTGGTTAACCATGGGAAGAGGGTGCAGGGAGGGCGGACGGCTTTACCTCGCAGCCTGTGTGGTTCTGTCGCTCACATTCTTTATCCTTTTACTGATATTACTTGCATTTTCTGTTTAAATGTCCAAACAGGAGAAATTATCCCTCAGGGTTATCTGGGCAGGGAGATTAAGGCCCTTTTTTTGTTTTCTTCTGAGTATCAATCTACCAGTGTTTTAAAAGCCTGAAAAATGGTTCACTTACAGTTACATAGGTACTAGACAATGACATAATTAAGATTAGTAAGTGTACCATGCAGACAGAATAAAATGCCCACGAAGATGTCCATGTCCTAACCCCCTGAAACCTGAGAATATGTGACTTTTCATGGCAAAGCGGGATTTGCAGATGTGATTAAGTTAAATTAAAAATTTTGGGGGTGCCTGGGTGGCTCAGTTGGTTAAGCGACTGCCTTCGGCTCAGGTCATGATCCTGGAGTCCCGGAATCGAGTCCCGCGTCGGGGTCCCTGCTCGGCGGGGAGTCTGCTTCTCCCTCTGACCCCTCCCCCTTCTTGTGCTCTCTCTCAAATAAATAAATAAAATCTTTAAAAAAAAAAAGTTTTCGGATGAGGAGATTATCCTGGATTATCCTGTGGGCGCGGTACACTCACAAGGGTCCCTGTGAGAGGGAGGCAGGAGGGACCAAATCAGAGAAGATGTGAGGGCCGAAGGGGAGGGTGGGGTGCAGCAGGAGGGAGGGAGCATGCGCACACAAGCCTGCTTTGAAGATGCCTCCCTGTTGGCCTTGAGGATGAAGGGGCCCGTGAGCCCAGGAACGCTGGCTGACAGAAAAGCTGGAAAAGGACAGGGGATGGATTCTCTCCCAGATCCTCCAGAAGAAACCAGCCCTGCCGACCCCTTGATTTTAGCCCACTGAAACAGACTGCAAGCTTCTGACCCCCAGAACTGTCAGACAACAGATTTGTTTTGTTTTAAGCCCCTAAATTTGTGGCCATCCATTGCAGTAGCGACAGAAAACTAATACATGTGCAAAAGCACTTAGATTATTTTCCCACCAAAAGGTGCTCCTGCCAAACACGTCATTTGATCCTTAAAGAAACTTGGGTCGCCCTGATACCCACTCTGCATGTGTGGAAACCAAGGCACCAAACTAGTGAAAAGAGAGTCGTCAGGGTCACACAGCTCCCTGGCATCCCAGCACTAGGGCTCAGTCCTCTGATACAGATTGGAACAGAGACAGAAAAAGCCTATATGCAGAGTATGGGTTCTGGAGCCAGAATGCCTGGATTCAAATGCTGTCTCTGCCCCTTACCTGCTGTGTGCTCTTGGGGGAAGTTAATCAATCTCTCTGTGCCTCTCTTTTCTCCTCCAGAAATGAGCATGGTAATAATGCCCACCTCAGAAGGCCGTGGAGAGAATGAAGCGAATTCATACCTGTTAAGTTCTGGCACTAAAATGGTCTCGATAAAAGTGAATATCATTACCATAATTAATTTCAGGTAATGCAGCGTCCAACATGGCTTTTCCCCCATGACTGCTGTTTAATAAACTGATGCAGAACGGAATACTCTTGCCGTAAGCACAGGGTTTTCAGGAGCACTAAGCACCCCGAGACTCCCCTTCCAGGATCCTTATACCAAGCCTCTCCCACCTCCCTAGGTCCCTTTCAACAGCCAGTGAAGGCCTGGTCTGAGCTGCTGTGCAGACACATGGAGCAGGCTTCTCCCCCTTCTGGCTCCTTCTTCTAGTTCACGGCAGTGAACATCTGTGCCCCCGGGGGGTCTACGGCCCTTCTTCTGATAACAGACCCCTTTTGCTTCAAGAATCCCCAGCCCCACCACCACCGTGCTCCGCCACCCCGCACCCACGCTCAGCCCACGTGGTTTCTCAGGAGCAGAACCTCAGCCCCTAGCTCCGAGAGCCAGGCCTGGCCAATCATCGTGTTCCAGCGGCCCCAGCCAATGTGATTGGCCAGAAGTTGTCACAGGACACAAACTGGTCCAATGCGATTTGATCCTGAGCCTTTTCCGGGTAGAAGGAAGGCGTTTTCTTTTTCCTCCACCTTGGAGAATTTAAACCTTTGACTGATGGGGGTGGAGCATCTTGGGAATATTAGCACCATGAGGCTGGGATTTCCGTGTTTTCTTCCCTACTATATCTCCAGCACCTAGGACATCTGGTACACTGTAGGTTTGCAACTAATACCACTGAATATTGGGGCGCCTGGGTGGCTCAGTCCTTAAGCGTCTGCCTTCAGCTCAGGTCATGATCCCAGGATCCTGGGATCAAGCCCCGCATCAGGCTCCCTGCTCGGTGGGAAGCCTGCTTCTCCTTCTGCCACTCCCCCTGCTTGTGTTCCCTCTCTGTCTCTGTCAAATTAATAAATAATCTTTTAAAAATAATACCGAATAAAAGTTTCATAAGGCTTCTTATTTCTGAGAATGAAGTCAACATAAGCAAAGCAAGACTGAGAGGTCAGTTCCAAGTGGTCTGCACACCTGGATTTAGCTGCGCCCTAATACCAACCTCTCTGGACATTTTAGCCACATTGGTCAATAAATTGCCAGATGTGCTCCCACATGTGCAAATAGAAACCCGCTTACAAGGCCCCTGCAGCACTGTTTATAATAGAAAACACACACACACACACACACACACACAGTGGAGGCCACCTAAATGTCTCAATCAGGTGCTGACTAAATTATGGTAAATCCACACAATGAAATGCAACACCATGGTTAAAAAGAGGGAAGCAACTCTTCATGAACTGGTATGGTATACTCTCAAAGACAGAAGGTTATGGAGTAATAGAAACACAGAACTCTGTGTCTGTGTGCATATGCCACAGTGAGGGAGAGGAGGGGGGTATATTTTGAGGTCTGGTGTCAGTCCCATGGCAACAAAGTCTTTGTTTGCTGCTGTAGCTCCGTTCCTACAACAGAGCCTGGCACACAGAAGGTGCTCAATAAATAAATGAATAAGTGAATGAACGAGCAAACATGTGTTTCCTCACATAGGCATAGAAAAGTCTCAGAAAGGATCCATAAAACATCTGATAATACTTGCCGCCTCTGAGGAGGCCGGGAAGCCTGGGGAACAGAGATGGGAGAGAGGGAGACATAATTTTCAACATACACCTTTTGAATTTTGAACCATGTACATGTACATCTATTCAGAAAAATCAACTAAGTAAATAACAAGACAAAATGCCATCTATTCCTAGAAGGAAAAATCCCGCCTCTCCCTAGAAATCGACATCCCCCTAGGACACGGGGTTGTTAGCCAAGCTTGGTCTCTGCTCTGCATCCTTGAGAGGGTGGGACAGTGCAGGTGGGGAAGGCAAGCCACAGTCAAGGGATGGTAGTTCGGGACCAACCCTGGCTGTGGACTCACCGGGAGACTTTGGGAATTCCAAACCCCTCTCTAGGCCTCAGCTTCCTCATCTGTAAAATGGGAGGGGTAGCCAGGGATCTCAAGGTCTGCGCTAAAATTCTAGCATCTCCCCAGGGAGGGGGCGGCAGGCAGAGCAGCAGTCCAAGGCAGCTGACTGGAAGGTGGGGAGCTCTGAATCTCAGTGTTGTTGCACTGGCCTGGGTCTGCACAGCTGCGCATTCCAGGTCTGCACAGCTGCGCATTCCAGGACTGCACCTGCACATTCCAGGTCTGCACCTGTGCATCCCAGGACTGCACCTGCGCATTCCAGGACTGCTGTCGGGAGCTAATCAGAAGCTAAGTTATTGGGTACTCGACATATTACCACTCCCCCTTTGCTGGGAACTTGGGCTCGGATTTGGCCCTACCAATGCTTCATTATGGAGACTGACACTCATGATAATTATGTGTTTCCTCAGCCAGATTATTCATTCACAGCATCTTCCTGGTTTTTATCACTCCTGTTCCTTTATCGAGGACAGCCGAGCATCTGCCAGTAATGCCCCATCAAGAGTCAGTACATAGCAGGAACAGAAGACAAACCCTGGTAACTGGTTTTCTCACTTAATTTTCATGAGTTGGAAATATCTTTCTGGAATATAATACATATTCAACAGGTTGAAATAAATACTAATTTTGCCTGCGAAAGCTCAAAAACTTGGCTGGAATATAATAAGGAGGTTTTGCTGCTAAAATAGTACCTGCATTAAGAAAACCTAATATATATGAATCCAAAATCACAAAGCAAGAACAATTTGGTGACTCTGAACTTTACAAAAGGATTTATCAAACAAGTCTTTAATTGATGAGTCCCCTGGGACTTCTAAAAGGGGACTCATGGTAAAGCTAATCAAACTGAAATTGCACACAGTTGTCTGAGAACACAGCTGCTGCCTAAAGTCAGGAACTATAGTGCCAGGGGCTCCCCTGGACTTAGGTTTTTTTCACGAGTCGACAAAATATCCTTTCTCCCAGACCAAGCCCTCCATGACATCCAGCCTGCACCAGCTGGACTCCCAGTGATGCCCAATCAATCCTTGTAGGACTGGCGGCATAAAAGATGAAAAGACCACATTGAAATGGTTGTCCTCGAACAGGGCACAGAAGGGCAAGAGAGACAAGTAGGAATGGCAACGTCTGATACCACATAGCAAGCATTTACCGCGTGCCCAGAAGTGAGAAAGCACCGAACACACGGTATCCCACTGAATGCTCCCTATGACTCCAGTATTATTAGAAGAGAAGTCTGAGGCTGAGAGAGGTCAAGGAACTTATCTAGGGTCACACAGCCCTAAAGGGGCAGTGCTAAGAGTCCTAGCCAGAATCCCTGATTGCCAACTCCAGGCCCCTAAATAGTACACTTCCATCCTCTGCCAACTAAATCATCCCGAATAGGGAGAGGGCTGGGGTCAGTGGGCAGGGGGTAAGGCCAGCAGGGAGGAGTAGCGGACAACATGGTTACCCTTGGGAGCCAGCCACACTCACACGGGAAGGACACCATTGCCTACATGAGAGGCTGTGCGGGCATGTGTGTACAGACCACAGAAGAGGTGGTGAGTGTTACGGGAATTCAGCAAAAGATGACATCCTTTAGTCCTGGAACAACCAGAGCAGTGGTGGGTGGGAAGAGCTTCCCTGGGGAGGAGTCTCAGCTGATCCTTGAAGGATAGGACAAATCTGAATGAGAAGAGGAATGAACAGAGAGTGCTCCAGGCCTGAGAAGGCAAGGACACCAGGACACAGAGCCAAGTGGTCAGCACACAGCTTGCTTAGGGGGCAGGGAGTTGACCACTGACCAATCTGTAGCAAAGGATGCATGGAAGGAGGTGGTAAGAATAAGGCTCAGATGGAAAGACGGAGCTAAACCAAGGATGGCACCTATGTGGCGCACACACCACCACCTCCCATGTCCATAAGAGACACCAATAACAACTGCTACACTCTCTCTCAGCGAGCTTCAGAATCCTCAACACGGGCTCCAGGGAGCCCATTACTAAAACTCCAGAGTTTGCACCGGAGATGGAATCTCTTTGACATCACCCCTAATCAAAGACAGGGAAGTACATGCACATTAAAGAGAAAACCTACTGTGTGCCAGATACAAGACCACATTATTACTGAGGATCATCCTACTAACAGGCATATTTACTTAGGAGGATTAGGCTCAAGGAGCTTACGTTCAAACACAGAAAGCAATGGAAGAAGTGGATTCAAAGCCACGAGTGTGTGATTGCAAAGCCTGATGCTTCCCACCACACTCTGGGGCCTCATTCTCTTCCCCCACCCCAACCCCGAGTCTGAATTTTAATTCTACAGGGAAACAACATTTCAACACCTCTTCTGTAACCCTACCAGCCAACCCATACGCCCAAGCCACCCCATACTGAAACAAAACACAGGTGCCTCCCTCATGGCACGCCCGTCCCTGCCCTCTGGGCCTTCCTTCTCACCCACTCTTGCATTTGCTTATTTTGGCAAACGCCCCCCCCCTTTTTTCCTATGTGTGTGCTGGCCTCCTCGGTGAGGGGGTTGGCTCACCGATGAGGGGGCATGCCCCACACCCAGGAACTGCTGGGGGTGCCCTGCTGGGGCACTTTCTCTCCCCTCTCCACCCCCAAGGTTCATTGTGGTGATAATTCCTCAGTGTTCCCTTACAGAGGAGAACTTCATGTTGCTCTCTAATTGAATTGTTGTCATGGAAATCACTTTCACTTGCTCTCAAAGGACTTAACTATCTGGCCCCCTGTTTTCTCACTTCTGCCTGTGACAACAACCAGCTCCCTCCCACCCCTCGGCTCCCAACTCTGGCTCTTCCTTCAGTGAGTAATCTTCCCCCAAAGCTGGTGTCGGCGAGAAAGGTCTTCTTTTCTAATCCCCACTGTAGTATTCCACGTGCTCTTGTCACTAAATGGTTCTACTTTCGGCCTCTGGGTCCGTGGTGGGATTCACTTCCTGGCTCCCTCGTGTGTGGGCAGCCTCATGGGCCTCTCTGGCCAGTGGGGAACAAGCGGTCCCTGCTGGTCCTGAGTAGCCAGGTGCAGAGGCGAGACCCTCCTTCTGCCAGGGCACCCGCAGCGAGCGAGGATGGTGGCTGCCCCAGCAGCTTGGGTCCCTGGATGGGGATGTCCCAGAGTGGAGTCCCGAGCCAGCCTGGGACGGACACAGAGACTCAGCAAGGAATAAACGTTGTCATTTTATGCCACTGAAATTTTGAGATGACTTATCACCGATATGCACCCCCTCATCAAAAAAGGTAGAGACAGTATTTGTCTCTGTCTTAGTCGCAGCCTGCGACTAAGGCTTGTTTCCAAGATGCACTGGCCCCCAGGAGAGTCCTGTGTTTTAGGAGGAGGCTCCCAAGTATCTGCCAGTCACAATCTGGGGGCTCCATTCTGAGCTCGGCCCCTTATGAGCTAGGTGACAGAGAGCAGGCTGCTCACTGTCTCCGCGCTTCAGACCTTTCATCTATAAACTGGGGAGAAGAGGAGTATCCACAACCTGAGGATGATTCAATTCATCTGTGTCAAGTGGCTACAATAGTAGCTGGCACGTTGTGAGGACTGCTTAGTAATATCATCACCGATACATTTAATCATTGTCATTATCATCAAGGCATGCACTCTGAATTTTCTTTTAATTCTGAACTTGAGTTCACAATGAGTCATCCTGTTTGGGGGTTTCCTATGCCACTCATACAGTTGGTGATTCAAGGGAAGGAGTCACAGGACTCAGCATGTCATCGTACTTACGGCCATGGTTTATTACACAACAGGATCGGCAAGGGGGAAAGATACAGGCAGGGTCTGTAGACACTTCCTCAAACTCTCTCCCTCCCGTGAGCATCACACAGACCTCACTGTCCCCTAGCCACAAAAATGCAGCATTATATACGTGTGATGCTTTGCCCAGGGTAGCCGACTTGAGACTCGGGACCCAAAGTTTTTGCTGGGAACTGGAGCTGTAGGCACTCTACCTAGCATGTGCCCAAATTCCAGATGCTCAGAAGGAAAGCAATGTCCACCGTAACTCCCATTGTTTGCACGGGATCATGAACCTCACTCGTCACTTAGGGAACAGCTCAAGTGCCAAGTTCCCTGACACCAACCAATAGGCAAATTTGCAAGCAGCCCTTTCAAAAGATAAGAGGCTCAGGTCTGCAACGTTGACCCTTTTCTGCACACAGCCACATAGCCTCGAATGGACCTAACCAGCCTGGTACAGATGGATGGAGCCAGCCAACCAAGATGAGGACCCCGGAGGCCAGAAGGACACAGGATCAGCTGAGCTAGCCCCTACACTCTAACTGAAGGACGGCAGAGGTGTGACTGGATGCCCAAATACTCCCACCGCCAATGACCCGCATCTCTGCCCAGCACGGCTCTTCCTCCTGGTGGGCAAGACAGGCTGTAGGCACCTGCCCAGTGCTGGGCTGGTGGCAGCCGTTCATGCCAGAGCAGATGTGGCCAACCACATCTTCCATCCTGGGGCTATAGCCAACTGGGCGGAGTTATCACTTCTTAGAAGGTCTTCAGAGAGGGGCACTCTGGAGTTCCTCAGCTACTCCTTCTAGGATTTGCCAACCTTTACAACAAAAGCTTCCTCCCTACACCCAAACCAGTCCTTTTTGCCGTTAGCTCCGTCTTCTCTGGTGCGGTCCTCTGTGGACGGGGAGGATCACAGTGTGAGACTCGGCAAGAGTAATCACAGAGTCTACTGGCTCTCTACAGTCTGAGCTAACTAACCCCAATCCCTCCCTCCCGCCACACCCCCAAAACGAAGCTCAACGCCCAAGTGTGGGGCTCCTTAGCCAGGCCTGACTAGTTCATATAAATTTAAAAGAGAACTGCCTGAGTATCCATTAGTAAAGAATCGGTTCAGTAAGTCATGGTATATTTAAAAAACGGCAGAGATTCACATTTACTGACATGGAAAGAAGCCCTTGATTGACAGATACATGTTTTGAAACTCAAAGCCAATACAGAACATAGCGTGAAGTATAAAGAAGCTGCATCACTGTGTTGGACACCTGAATCTAATGTAACACTGTGTGTCCACTAGACTGAAATTTTAAACACTTTTTAATAAAATTTTAAGTAATAATAAATAAAAGCCAACATGAATTAGTTGCCCTCACTTAAAAAGAGGGGAAAATCTCATAAAGATCTGTTTTTCTTGATTCTCTTGAATAGGGCTCAGCAGCCTCTTTCTGTAAAGAGCTAGAGAATAAATTTTCCACCTCGGAGGCCACGCGGTCTCTGCGACAGCTAGTCAGCCGTGCTGCGGCATGTGAACGCAACACTAGACCATCTACGATCATGTCGGCATGGCGGAGTTCTGGGAAAAATTCATCCCAACAGGCAGCCGGCTGGACTTGACCGGTGGCCTACAGTTTGCCAAGCCCTGCTCCCGAAGCTGGAAAGCCAGCAACGGGCCGCTGTCGCAAAAGCGGGGGCCACACATCAGGGAAATCCAAATCAAAACCTCAATGAGATATCACCTCACACCAATCAAAATGGCTAAAATTAACAAGTCAGGAAATGACAGACGTTGGCAGGGATGTGGAGAAAGGGGAACCCTTGTACACTGTTGGTGGGACTGCAAGCTGGTGCAACCACTCTGGAAAACAGTATGGAGGTTCCTCAAAAAGTTGAAAATAGAGCTACCATGTGACCCAGCAATTGCACTACTGGGTATTTACCCCAAAGATACAAATGTAGGGACCCGAAGGGGTAGGTGCACCCCAATGTTTATAGCAGCAATGTCCACAATAGCCAAACTGTGGAAAGAGCCAAGATGCCCATCGACAGATGAATGGATAAAGAAGATGTGGTATATATACACAATGGAATATGATGCAGCCATCAAAAAAATGAGATCTTGCCATTTGCAACGATGTGGATGGAACTGGAGGGTGTTATGCTGAGTGAAATAAGTCAATCAGAGAAAGACATGTATCCTATGACCTCACTGATATGAGGAATCCTTAATCTCAGGAAACAAACTGAGTGTTACTGGAGTGGTTAGGGGTGGGAGGGATGGGGTGCCTGGGTGATAGACATTGGGGAGGGTATGTGCTACGGTGAGCGCTGTGAATTGTGCAAGACTGTTGAATCACAGATCTGTACTTCTGAAACAAATAACGCAACATATTTTAAGAAAAAAGAAAAAGAAGAAGATAACAGGAGAGGAAGAAAAGGGGAGTATGTCAGAGGGGGAGACGAACCATGAGAGATGATGGACTCTGAAAAACAAACTGAGGGTTCTAGAGGGGAGG
>NW_027397103.1:13611230-13672451 GCF_003265705.2 Callorhinus ursinus | reverse complement strand
TAGCCTGGTGATGGGTATTAAAGAGGGCACGTTCCGCGTGGAGCACTGGGTGTTATGAACAATGAATCATGGAACACTACATCAAAAACTAATGATGTCATGTATGGTGATTAACATAACAATAAAAAATTTTTTAAAAAGCAGGGGCCACAGAGTCAGGTACCTCGGGGGCTCGAAGGGAAACCCAGCAGGTGAAGCCGGCTCGTCGGCAGCCAACCGGGAGTGGTGGTAACTGGGGTGAACGGAAGGCATCCACACGGTTCCCATCTCAGGACATCGGCTCTATTGGCGCACAGCTGATTTTTCTAGAGATGCCAGAAATCCCACTTTTTTACATGAAATCTCGGTTTTCAAATGAGTCCAATTTTTTTAAACCACAGTATTAGTTTCCTAGGGCGGCCATAAAAGTTTACCACAAACTGGGTGGCTTAACCCAATCGTTCATTTGTTCACGGTTCTGAAAGTCCAAAAGCAAGATGTCAGCGGGGACTTCTCCCTCTGAAGGCTCCAGGGGAGAATCTGTGCTGTGCCTTTCTCTTATCCCTGGTGTTGTCAGTCCTTGGTGCTCCCTGGCTGCTAGCCACGTCCTTCCAGTCCATCTTGGTCTCCTGCTTCACACGACTTCCTCCCTGAGCCTCTCTCGTCTCTTCTTATAAGGAGCCCAGTCATATGGATTAGGGCCACCCTAATGAGCACATGGTAACCTGACTATGTCTGCAAAAATCCCATTTCCAAAGAAGGTCACATGAGCAGGCACCGGGGAATAGGGCTTGGACATATCTTCTTGGGGGACACAATTCAACCCACAATGCCCACAAATCCAGCTCAGGGTCCTCCGGTTTGCAGCCTCTGCAGGAAAATCTCACGTGGTAAGCCGGTGTGCTGAAAGATGGCTTTATTAGAACCCAAAGTTGTGCCCAGATCGGACCTGCAGCCCCACCTGCTTCCCACCAGTCCAATCCCTGGGTCAGTCCTCTTTCCAGATTTAAACAGCACACGAGCCCTCCTGGAGGCAAGCCGAAGTCCCCAGCCCACAGCTCTGACAGCCTTTCCCGAGCCAGCCGCCAGGGGAGGTGCCAGCGCTTCTGTTCATCTGACTGACAGCCGCACCAAGGGTCGGTCAAGGCCAAGGTCAAAGCAAGCATTGCTTAACAGACAGACAGGCAGCCCCCAAAGGCAGGAGGGACTCACACCCATACAAACACTCTCTCAAGGTTTCCCCACTGAGAAAAACATCTCATTCCCAACTCCTGCCCAGACATTCAGCCTTGACTAACATGCCCAAAGAGCCTTGAGACGCCCAGAGTCAAGCACAGCCCAGGGCCAGCTCATCAGAGATCCCATCTCATGATCATTAAAACAAAGTCTAGGACAGGTAGTTCATTTCACCTGATGGTTTCATTCTAATTAGCCAAATGCCCAAAAGGACTCGGTGCAAAGCCAGCCACTGTGATCAGACCCACGGTGTGTGACGCTGGGAGGACACAGCTCGGTGGTGACAGTCTGACCCCGGCGAGGTCAGAACAGAAGCCGGAGCAGTCACACTTCTAAGAATGAGGTTTCCTCTGTTTTCCTTTATCTTTTATTCAAACATCCAACAGATGCAAACTCTGCATTTAAATAAAGGAATGAATGAATAAAAGTCACCACCAGCACAGATTTCTTACCTCATTTCCATTTGCTTTAATGCCCAGAGTGAAGACCCCATGGATACTGAAAGGACAGCTTTTCATTTTCATTATTTATCTTTAAAAGAGTTTTCCAGCCAAAGGTTTTCATGGGTGCAAAATAACAGATCTACAATTATCCCCAAAGCTAGGGAGGCAGGCCATGCTTGACTTAACCAATGCAGATTCCTGGCAGCTCTCTGGCCATCTGTTCAACTCCTACTCATCCTTCAAAACCCACTTCATCTGGGAAACTTTACCCAACTTCTCCAGGCAAAGAAAGTCTCCTTAAGAATCTGGATATTCCTCCTGTCCAAAGTCACATCACCTTACTCCGGTATATTTCTTCCATTTCTTCTGGAAGGCGCATCCCCAACCAGGGCAAGGACTTGGGTTTCTTTGACTACTTAGCCACCATCATCAGGCTTGGCACACAGTGGACTCTGCCAAATATTTCCTGGAAGAATGAGCCTCAACAAAACACTGCACAAGGTTCTGAGGGACGTGTCAAGATGAGGAAAACTTAGGGAGATCTCAAATTAAGGAAGCAAGAACACCCCACACAGGACTAACAGAGTAGAATTAAAAGGGAAAAGGGGATCCACAAACAAGTCCAACGAATGCAGAGTGCAGGGTCAACTTTGTGAGTCAGGGTAGCTGGAGCTCCACGAGAGGAGTGAAGACCCCTGCTGAGGATCCAGGTCAGGGAGGTCTGGGATGGGTGAAAATTTTTAAGTGATAAGGGAGAGCATTATCTCCCTTATTAGTTGTACGTGGCAGTCTTCAGGACACCTACGACATGATCTACAATAAGAAATGTATATTTGGTCTTCATCCGCATTTCTGGCACAGAGCTCCTAAAGCGCTTGGGATTTCCTGAGTGCTAGGAGCATGAAGGCGAGAGTCTTGGGCAGGACAAACCCCTTTCAGCCACACCTGAGTTTATGTTAATGAGATGGGTTTTAGAAAGCTCTAGCACAACCACTGGATGGGGGCCAGTTGCCAGGGGAACCAACCAAGTGATCAGAGGGTTGGAACTTCCAGCCTCAGCCCTGACCCCCAGAGAGGAGAGAGGGGCTGGAGATTGAATTAATCTCCAGTGGCCAATGATTTAACCTGTGCCTCCCATAATGAAGCCTCCATAAAAACCCAAAAGGACAGGGTTGGAGTGCTTCCAGACTGATGAATCGTGGAGGTGTCGGGCGGGGGTGGGAGGCGGCACGCCCAGAGAGAGCCTGGAAGCTCCGCACCTCTTCCCACAGCCCTCGCCCTCTGCTTCTCTCCCATCCGGCTGCTCTTGAGCTATCATTTTATAACTGGTAAACTAATCAATACACTGATTCCCGGAGTTCCACAAGCCATTCAAGCAAGCGACAGAATCCAAGGAGGGGGTCGTGGGAACCTCCAATCTACAGCCAGTTAGTTGGAAGCACAGGGGACAACGGGGACTTGTGACTAGACCCGAAATGGGGGCAGTCTAGTGGGACTGAGCCCTTCACCTGTGGGATCTGATGCTTACCGCAGGTAAACACGGTCAGAACGGAGTTCAAGTGCAGGATACCCAGCGAGCATCTGAGTCAGTTTATGAAAGAAAGCCCCACACATCAGGTGTCAGAGTGTTCTGGAAGTAGTTTGAGGGAAAAGAAAAACAACACCCCTAAGTGCAACCCCTTTTTCCCGCCCATGTTTTCAACCAACTAAGACAAAGAAGTAGGGCTAAGAGAGATCCAAATAACTTCACTACTATAAAGGTAACACTGGAGAATTCTGGTCTCCTATTTACAGGAAGGCAAACATCCTCATCTGAACCCCAGAGTTGGGCAAGCTAGCAACAGTCCCAGACAACACTGGAGATGTAAATGTACAATGACATACCATTCTGCACCCATCAGACTGGTAAAAATTGCAGTCTGGCGCCAAGCGTTGCCAAGGACACAGAGCCACCAGAACACATCCACATCGACGGTGGGGGCATAAACCTGTACAACCACTTTGGAAAAGAGTTTGGCACCACCTAGTCAAGTTGAAGATGCACTGAACCCACGAGTCAGCAATTCTAGACACAGAGCCAAGAGAAGGTATGCACGCGTGCATCCGGATACACCCACAAAAATGTTCAGAGCAGGGTTGTTCATCGGAGCAAAAAGGAAGAGACAATCCAAATGTCTGCCAGCAGAAAAATGGACAAATTGTGATACGTTACTGCAGTGGAATAGTATACAGCCGTAGACACAGAGGGATTGCCGCCACGCACAGCAACACGGCTCAGTCTCCCAAGTGCAAGGCTTAGTGTGAAAAAGAAGTGACACGAAGGAGACTTACAAAGACAGCAGACACACAATCTCTCATCCAAACCCGAACATGCTTTTGAGAGTGAAAAGGAATATAATTAAGGATTTTGCTAAGACAAGAAAAAGCTGGGACTGTCTGGGGATGTCAAGACATACTGTCATCCTTTGCATGTCACCCATTTACCCTATGTGGTAGGTACATGTGTGTCCATTGTATATACTTCTTAAAATTATTTTCTATGTATTCAAGTGCATTAATACACACACACACAACACACACACACATGCACAAACTGGCATCGAGAACGACATCTTCCCAAATGTTCTATGGCAGAGAGCATCTCCTGATGAAGTCGTTAGTGACCCTTCTGACCCTCAGCATCTGGCTGTATTTGAGCTAAGAGTGACATTCAAATGCAAACAGATGAGCCACACTCTGTTCAGAACACTCTGGAAATAGAAATGCCAACATCTGTAGCAGGGACAGGTAATGACCTTCTAGGCAAGGCCATGATGTTAAATTAATCCTTAATGTGTTTGAGGGCTTTTTTCCTTTCATTGGGTCATTTAATAATGCGACGAATGACTTCTTCCCTCAGCCTTCAGCTCCCCCCATCGCCATGGAGACGATTGTGAATCAGCCATCATAAATAAAAATAATCCAACTGCACACACCCCCGCCACATGCCGCTGGGACGTGGTGCCAGCTCAATTTTATTTTTTTCATGCCCAGAACTCACGGGAGCTCAAGTAACATGGGACGCCTCCAGAGGAACGGGGATGCTATTTGGTGCCTGTTTAAAGACAGGCGTAGGTCCACTGGGCAGGCTTCCTCTCACCAACCACTGGACCAAAGCAGGAACTATTTGCCTGAATGGGAATATCCAACTGGGGAGCAGCGAAGCCTGATTCATCAATTACTGTGCTTTGAAACAAAATGCTCCCATGCCCCCACACAAGCCCCCCAAAGTATCCAGGAAGACTGCCCGCCAACACACCACTCCCTTCTGGCTTGGCCTCCAACGTCCTCCCAAACCTGCCCTCACCGGCCCTTACCAAGGCCCCTCCACTGGTGTAGAGGGCTGTTTACCAAATGTTTTCAGCAACAGGGAATCCCACAATTAGAAAGCTACTCCCTTCCTAATTCTGCAATCCTTCTCCTAAGGAAAGCCTCAGTTTTGTGCCAATGAATCTCTAACACTTGGCTTATGCACCCTTGTTAACCAAGAGACAGCATGCGTCTGTCTGAAAGCTTTTGGCAAGCAACAGTATCTAGCTGGAATTTAAGACCATTGTTTTGTTTTCATTGTCTTTATTTTGAAGGTTTTCATCTATTTCCGGCAAGTGATGCTCCTCTTGGCTTGTGACAGTGATAGACGCTGCTTTTAAGATACACGTATTTAAGTAAAATCGAGTCCATTTTAAAATTACATATTAAATAAAAAAAAAAAAATAGCACAGGAACACCCCAGATGTGACAACAACAAATCACGAAGGTCATACATCAAAGACCCAAGTCTGGGAAACATGGCCTCGTCAGTGCACCCTCTGTCCTTCTCCCTGTCCCTGTGCTGGCTGCACGCTTTGTGGCTCTACAGTTCACGACTGCTGACAACACAGAGCAGGGCCAGAGACATTAGGAAACAGAAGCACAGCTCGGGAGAGGCGGAGTCCAACTCCAGTGGGGCCTCTTCCCACTTCACTCTGACCCATTTTTTTAAACTTCCTTCACTCACAGCTGATGAGCTGTGAGTGGCTGCACAGGGCTACGGGTCAGGGATAGCAGCCTCTCAACACCAATCCTTCCCACACACACACAGCCACGCCTGTGGCAGACATCGCCAATCAATCATGGAGTGCCTGCCCGCCTCAGTCACCCCCCACAGCAATATGTATGCGAATATTTCTAACACTTGAAAATGTTCTAATAAAATGTGAAGTGAAAATTTGTGCCAGAGTTCTGTGCTTTTGCTGTGGGCTACTACACATCCTGTTTTGGAAATAGGTGACATATAAACACTTTAATAAGGAGAGAAAGCAGCTTTATTCACAACTAATCAGAGCTACATAAAAACCCATCTGATCCTGGAAGTTTAGAAGGTAATTTGGAGACTATCAAGTTGACTTTTTATAAATTATTATAATTACCTCTGTGGAAGGTGCAGTTTTAAAGAAGAAAAAAACACATTGTTGGTGGACATTAATAATCTTTCTAAAAATTAATCTGGCAACATGAACTGAAAGACTGAAAAATAATGATACCCTTAACCTAGGAACTGTATTCCTAAGAATCTATAAGAAATCATCAGAGATACAAGAAAATTCATTACAACAAACCCATGGCAGTGACAAGCCACACCAATCGAACCGCTCAAAAATATAGGTTGGTTACATTTTAAAGGGTATGGACCTGCACAGAAATGCTCCGCAATCTTCAAAAATCATTCCTGAAGAATATTTAAAGACATAGGACCATACTCAAAATCTCACGAAAAGTGAAAAAAAAAAATCAAGGTATATCAAGGTATAAACCTTTACATTTAGGATAATCATTTCCCGGTATGTGTGCATGTGTGTGTGCATGCATGTGGATCTACACTGCACAAAAATTGGGAGAAAGTAGGGGTGGGGGGATGTGGTAACTGGGTGCTGTATACAACTGATGAATCACTGAACTCTACCTCTGAAACTAATAATATACTATATGTTAATTCATTGAAATTAAATTAAATTAAAACAATATAAAACAAAGATTGGAAGAAAGTAAATTAATGGTGACTTTTCCTGGATGACTTTTATTTGTACTCTTCATATTTTTCTGTATTCTCCAAATTTTCAATATTAGTTTTAAAACCAGGGTTGGGAGGAAGAATGTTTTCTAAGAATTTTCAGGAAGACAAACAGTTCAGCTTTAATATTCCTTAAGTTTGTTTTATATTTGGGGGGAATAGCTTAAGTTTGTGGATATTTTTAATTGAAAGCAAAAGGGTAACAGCAAAAATGGAAAAGAGAAGCAGCTTTGCAAATGGCAAGTGTCTCGGCCTCCAATACACCCCAGATGCAGTAGGAGGCAATGTCCCACTTTGAATACGACTAACTTGTTGGATGATTGATTAACTCACTGAGCTCCCTCTTCTGTAAATCTGTGTTGAGCCTTGGGTACCAGCAACAACTAAGAGCAGTTTTTTTTTTTTTTTAAGATTTTTATTTATTTATCTGAAGGGGGGTGCAGAGGGAGAAGAGAGAGACTCGCCAGCAGACTCCCCACCAAGCACAGAGCCCAACACAGGGCTCAATCCCACCACCCTGAGATCATGACCTGAGCTGAAATCAAGAGTCGGATGCTCAACCAACTGAGCCATCCAGGCGCCCCTAAGAGCGAGTTCTAACAGAAAGCTACAATGCTGGTCTTTCAGCCCCCCAACAATAAAGCATGAGCTCAGAATGGCACCCAAACAGTAGGAGACGCTTGGCAGGAACTCTGCACCCTCTCACACCCAGGAATCAAGGGAACACACTGGAAAGAAGCTACATGGCATCAGAGACACAGTGTGTTCCCATCCATTCCAGAGACTTATTGGCATCTACTCTGTGCTCGGTCCTGGAAATACAGTGATGAACAGGGCAGACACAGCTTCATCCCTGCCTTCCCAGTCACGTGGAAAGACCACTGACCAAGAAATGACTGGCTATGTGCCATCAGAGCCTGTTGGGGGAGGCCCTACCCCCTCTAATTCTCAGCAGAAAACTGAAGGATGACAAGGAATGGCCAAGGGAAAGATGGGCAAGACTCTAGACAAGAGGACAAAGGATTGCAGACGGCACTGGAAGAAACCCTGCATGGAGTAGGACTCCAAGGGACATAGGGAAGAGAATGGAGAGGAAGGTAGGACCGGCTCCCGACGGCATCGACAACTTTTAAGGGAGGAAGGAACACCCACACTTCTAGAAGTCACGCTGAACGTCTACAAAGGACGGAGTGGAGTTGGAAGAAAATGCTAGGGTCCAACCTGTGGACAGACCCTCAGAAACTTGCCCCAGTCCATCTAATCCTACGTGCTGGTGTTGGGAAGACAGACCACTCTGTGTGTTAGAACCGTGTCCACAGTAAGAGTGAATAGGTCTCAAGTGGGGTCTGAGCAGCCAGCCTACAAATATGCACATCAGTACTTGGATGGCTACACTGGCCACCCAGAGGGCTTTTTATACACTCTCCACTGAGTTCCCGGCCACTGAGACTGACAAATCCCTAATTTGTGGACAAATAAAGATTACAGTGTGTCAGCTTCCACCATTTATTCTCCAACATCCTCTCAACAATAATCGGCCCCCATGTTTTGGCCAGGGAAGGGGGGTGCTCATGACCACTACAAACAAAAACTACATTTCCCAGGTTCCTCTGCAGCTAAGGGAGGCCATATAAATAACACCCCATCCTGCACCCTTTCAGCCCATCCTTCTTATTCTGGTTGCTGTTGCAGCCACAGGTGAGCACACAGGTAGTGCGACAGACGTCGGTGGCACCGCAGATCCCTTGCTGGCTGCTCAGAGTCTCAGAAGAAATTCTTCCCAGTCATTATGCACATGTGCAAAACTGTACACGCAAGGGAATTAGTGAGCTGGGAGCAGCCCTTGACCAACAAACAGGGTGAATACTCCCCTCTACCACATCTCGGGCAAACACCCTAAGGTATCCCCCACACGGCTCCCAGAAGCCATCTCTGCAGGGCTGAGCCCCAGCTGCTCACAGTGCTAAGCACTGTGCAGCCCTGAACTGGTTCTCCCTCCTACCCCATTTCCTCTTCCCAGGCACCTCATTCCACTTCCTCTGAATCCATTCCCAAAATAAATTACCTGCTCCTAAGTCCTTCTATCAGGTTCTGCTTTCAAGGGGAAGCCAAGTTAACATAACTAAGTCCAAGAAATGGGACATCAGGGAGGTTCTACAAGCAACTTCTTTAAAAAGTGATCTTAAGGATCAAGGACATATACTTTCTTGCCCTTGGCCTTTCCCTGTCCGGCTGCCTAGAATATAGGAGGGACGGCTGGGGCTCCATCTTGGACCATGAAGACAGACCCACCCCTTAGGAACGGTGGCGAACAGCAAGGAACCTGAACTTGAGGGTTTTACAGAGCGGAGCTGCTGTACCAGGTCTGGATGTGTATTTACACCCTATCATATACACTTCTATCTTGCTTAAACCATTGTTATTTAAGGTCTCAGTTATCTGTGACCACACCTGTACTATACCTAACACACAATATAAGTGATCAGTCGTGTCCCATGCTGGATCCTACTGCACTAGGGAAATTTAAGGTGACAGTACAATCCTCAGACACCTGGATTTCTCATTTTGTTTAGACAAGGAGTACATTCTAACTCATCTCGGGTCAGAACACAGTATAACCTCTCCCGAGCTCCCCTGACAAGCAACAGGGTTGAGAATCCTCAGAACACAGGTAAAGAGCTAATTACCAGACTCCAATCCCATTGCAGCTCCTAATCTTCAAGAAAGATGTCAGCACCTCTGCCAGGCACCAGAAAGGCTGCCTGCCTCACTTCACAAAGGCCCTGCATTTGTGTCTCTCCACCTGTGCCCCCACTTTCAGCAGCCAAGAAATCACTCTTTCCTGGTGCCACTGGGGGAGGTGAAGCGTCACGGAGAGCCTCCAACTTCCTGGAATTCTAACTCTCTGTGCTGCCTGACCCCCTAACCAGCTGCTAGGGTTACAGATGCTCAGGTGATGAAGGCAACAGAGAGAAGCGGGCCCAGCCCTGCTCCGTGAGCTGCAAAGTGGCTGTAGATAATATCAGAGGTGTACCTTGGAGCCCCAGACCCTGCAGAAGAGGGTCTTGCTTCAGGGCTATTATTCCTGAGGCGGAGAAAACAGCGGCTCCAGCAAAGAACCAAATGAATGCTGTAAGTTGGTAAAATAGATTCCAATTTGCTAGTTAATCAGGTAGAGATTCTTCTGAACAGTCTATGAGAGCAGAAGCCAGCAGCGTGGGAAGATTGCCAGGGAGACGAAGCACATGCTGGGAGGTGATGTGCGACCCTCGGCACTCTCTCTCACCCTCGCTGGGCCTCACTAATCTTGCTTGTTTTGTAATCCTCGTTCTATTTACTTATTAAATAGGTGAAACATTTACATGGTTCAAACTTCAAAAGGTACAAGATTCTCGAGTAAAACATCTCCCTCCACGACTGTCTTGCAGCCACTCAAATTTCCAGAAGCAACCAGTTCATCCGTTTCTCAGGAAACTTCCAGAAGTATTTTAGATATACAAAAGCATGCACAAGCAGACACAACCCCCTGTGTTTTCTCCTCCTTTTAACATAAATAACTGCATACTATATGCCGTTCTGCATCTTGTTTTATTTTGTTTTTCACTTAGAGATATCCTTCAATTACAGCCAATATAGAATGTTTTCACTCTTTTTTATGGCTGCGTATCATTCCATTGGGTAAATGCACCAAAATGTATTTAACCAGTCCCTCTTTTTTTTTTTTTTTTTTTTTTTTTTAGCCCATAACATATTATTTTTTTTTTATTTTTGAGACTTAAAACAGAGGCAAAATTTTGAGGTACTAGAACCATAATCCCAAGCACAATAATGTTTCCAGAATTCAGTGTTTAGTCTAATGCAGATCTCCAATACTGTCACCAAAGTTCATAATGGGAATTCCATGATGTTTGAAGAAAAGAAGGTAGAGAGAAGTTATGTTGTTTTAAGTCTTAGTAGGATGCCAGTGTATGCCAGTGGTCTAGACACCATAAGATATAAATTTAAACTGAACTAGGACAAACTGTTTATCAATATTTTAGTTTGTCAACATGCATTTACCATAAATGGGGAGAAAAATCCACCTATCTCCTGCTCCAGTGACTGCCACCTGTGCCTCTGGCTATGAAATCAGCTTCTTAGGGATGATTTTTCCTTGTCCCCAAGGAACAAGGAAGTCCAGTTTTTCCCTTAGCTGACACCTTAAGAAAAGCTGCTGTTGTCTCTTCTAAAGAAGAATTCCCTTAGGAGCCCATGAATGGGAGGGATTAATTGTTTTATAAATTTCAGATCATCTTATTCAACTTTGCTGCATTTGCTTTTTCTAATTCAACAATGCCTTTGGAAATCCTGTCAGATCAAGTGGTATAAATTTATTCTTTATAATGACTACATGATATTCAATGGTATAAATACATGACAATTTACCTCACCTTCTTGAATTGGTGAGATTTAACTTTTGTGGAGGTACAGAATCTAAGGAACAGGAATTCTGTGATGGCCATTCTTGGTGTGCACACCTTTGTGGTATGTGTGCATAACCAGTCCCTCTTGATGGACATTCAATTAGCTTCCAGCGATTTACTACTGCAGGGTTGCGATGAATAACCTCAAACATAGGTTAATGTGCATATGCACTATCTCCCCGAATGACATAATCCCAGAAGTGGAATTGATGGGTCAAAGAGTGTACATATTTTTGATTTTGCTAGAATATACCAAATTGTCTTTTTGAGAAAGTGAACCAACATGGTCATCACTGGTGTATAAAAGTCTCACCTTCCCCACTTATGGAGCTGATAGTCCTAGGGTGTCCCCAAGCTTGCTGGCCAGATGCTAGTACTGTCTTGACGTGGCATAGTTAGGGCAGAAATCATAAATCGGAGGTCCACGGGCCAAAGGTGCCTCACACACTTACACTGATTCATCAGTACAGCATTTCTTAAATTGAACCAAGATTGAAATATCAAACAACTCATTTTTTTTAAAACAATCTCATTAAAAACTGGGTGTTATACAAAAACAATAAATTGTGGATCACTACATCAAAAACTAATGATGTATTGTATGGTGACTAACATGATATAATAAAATTAAATTAAATTAAAAAAAAAAACTTCTCATTTAAAAAAAAAAAAACAAACCTGTTAACTCTAAGCTTGCATTCCTGCAGGGCACCAAGCAGCAGTCCCTGATTAGCAGCGGCCTGCACCTATCCCATGCTCAAGCTCTCCAAGGAGCCACAATCCCTGCCACTCCCTACTGTGTTCCCAACGAAGAGTTTCAGTCACCTCTCATCATCCCACCCGTAGTGCAACTTTTCCTGTAGTAGAAAAACAGTCCTCTATAACCATGTACTTATCAGAAAGTAAGAGTAAAAAAGAGAACTAAGGTAACAGAAAATCACTAATTCCAGTTTCCTTTCTAACCTTCTTCTTTTTGGCAATAGAACCCCCCCGTCCCAAACTTGGGGTGCGCACAAGGCCAAATATGACTTTCCCCAGTCTCCCTGCAGCTAACTCTGACCACAGGACTCAGGTCCAGGCTCTGGGGCATAAGGTGAGCAATGTGTGCAACTCCCAAGTCACATCCCTTGGAAAGGAAATTTCCCAGGGTTCCTGGTTCGCTCAGTCAGAAGAGCATGCGACTCTTGATCTTAGGTTGTGAGCTCAAGCCCCGTGTGGGGGTGTAAAGCTTATTTAAATAAATAAGACTCTGAAAAGGAAATTTCCCACACTCCACTTACTATTTCATTTCCTCTTCCTACATGGAATGTGTAGGGAGGAGACAAACTCCACTATGAGATACAGACCCCATCCTAGGGGATGAGAGTACAGAGGTAGGAGACCCCTCAATCCCAGGATGACCCCGAAGATCAGAGCAACTGCCTACCCGGACTTCCTGCCTAAATTAGGATGGATATATGAAGAAGAAAATAACTCTTGTTTTTTGTTTCTTGTTTGAGCCACTGGACTCTGGAGTCTCCATGATTTGGCAGCTCCTCTTATTCCCAAAGGCAGAGAGAAAGTATGTTTCTTTGTCAATGGGAAGAATATTCCGAAGCATCGAACATGCAAATACCCAGCCTGCTTTACCATTTCCGGTGCCTGCCTGGCTCTGCAGGCCCCTGAGGCTGTGGAGCATAGATCCATCCCCAGGCCCATTCATTGACTTCCTGGTCAGTGGGGGCCTCAGCGGGGAGCCCAGTCCAAAGTTCCATATCCACATTCAATTACAAATTAAATGACTTCACTTCAAAACAGAAAAAGTTGAATTATTTGATAATTCATGTTGACACAACTGATGAGCTCCTGGGATTTAGGTATGGAGCCCTACCTAATTCACCCTAACACTACAATAAATTCCAAGTATCAAATATTTTCATAAGAAATCACATAAGTACCAGAAGAAAACATGGGTGACATTTTCTTCCAACCGTGGAGTGGAGAAGGCTTAACCCAACCCAAGTCTACACCCCGACCCCAACAACCTTCAACCCCAACTATGTCAAAACAGAAGAATCTCCAAAAAAAGATGCTGGCAGCACAGTGACCTCTGTGAATGGACCTGGCCTCGGCAACTGACATTTGCTTTTTATTTTATGCCCTTGTGTATCATTTGAATTTTTGTCATGTGTGTATATTACTCTTAAAATTGTTTAAATCACAATTATGCTGTTATAATAGATTTTTAAAGGAAAGTAATGCCCTTCAACAGAATGGGTAAATAGTGATATATTCATATAAGGCAAATACTCCATAGCAGGAGTCAGCAAACCCAGATAATCGATAATCTAGGCTTTGCTGGCTATATAGTCTTTGTTACATATTTATTTTTTGGAGTTTTTTTTACAAACCTTTAAAAAAATAAAAACCATTCTTAGCTCACGAGGTCATAGTCTCTGGTCCTCTTCTCTGGAGCAATGAGAATGAATGGGCCACAGCTCTGTAATGCTGTGGATGGGTCTTACAGGCGTCAAGTTGAGCAACAGAGGCCCTGCTGCATGATTCCATGTCTATGAAGTTCAAAGACAGGCAAAAGTGATCTATGCTGTTAGACATCAGAAGAGTGGTCACCCAGGGTTGGGGAGAGGGCCCTGCAGTGGTTAGGAGCAAATGGCTGAGGCTTCCGGGGGACTGGACACGCCCATGTGTCAGTTTGTAAGTTATGGAGTTGGGTGCTTGTGTTTCATGCACTTTTCTGAATATATATTTATAGTTCAACAAAAAAAATTTAAAGGGCGCCTGGGTGGCTCAGTTGGTTAAGCGTTTGCCTTCAGCTCGGGTCATGATCCCCCGCAGACCCCCGCAGACCCGGGCTGGGAATGACCGACAACCTTCCTCCTGCCCAAGTCAGCTCACCCCTGCAATGCTCCTGCACCACTCACTTGAGCAGTGCATGCAGGGTGGACATTCCCCAGCCTGGGGAAAGCTGCTGCTTCCCGGCTCCCACTCCTACAGCCACCACTGGAGTCCTCATCAGACACTTGTGACGGCACACCTGGATCCTGGGCCTGCTACCCCATCTGCCCGAACGGCCCAACCTGCTTTGCATGGGCCCCTCCTGGCTACAACAGCTCTACCAGAGCATCAGACCCTCTCTGACTCCCCAGGGCCCCATCTAGCCTGGTGGACAGAATAATGGCCCCGAAAGTGCCCACATCCTAATTCCCAGAACCTGTGAATGCTACTTTACATGACCAAAGGGATTTTTGCAGGTGTGGTTAAAATTAAAGATTTTGGGATGGAGAGATTACCCTGGATTACCCAGGAGTGCCCAATGTAATCACAAGGGTCCTTCTAAAAGGGAGGAAGGAGGATCCAAGTCAGAGAGAGGTGAAGATGGAAGCAGAGGTCAGAGGGATGCACTCTGAAGATGGAGGAATGAGCCATGGGCCCAGGAAAATGCTGGGAAAGGCAAGAAAACAGATTTCCGGTCGGGGGCGGGGGGGCCTGGGTGGCTCAGTCGTTAAGCGTCTGCCTTCGGCTCAGGTCATGGTCCCAGGGTCCTGGGATCGAGCCCCGCGTCGGGCTCCCTGCTCCGCGGGAAGCCTGCTTCTCCCTCTCCCACTGCCCCTGCTTGTGTTCCCTCTCTCGCTGTCTCTCTCTCTTTCTCTCTCTGTCAAATAAATAAATAAAACATTAAAAAATAAAATAAAATACTTTAAAAGAAAACAGATTTCCCCCCGAGCCTCCAGGAGGAAGACAGTCCTGCTGACACCTTGATTCTAGCTCTTAAGACCCATTTCAGACTTCTGACCTCCAGACTGTAAGACAACAAACGTGTACTCGGTTTAGCTACTAGGTTAGTGATAATCAGTTATGGCAGCTATAGAAAACTAATACACGAGACAAGGGTCCCCAAACAGCGGCACCCAGGCCCATGTCTGGGGCAAACCTGCCCCACAACTCCCTGAAATGTGTCATCCCATCTCCCCATAAACCATTAATACACCCATAAATTTGCATCCAGGTGACATGCCCCAGGCCACCTCGTGTAACTGGAAGGAACACCAACATCCCTTTTGGTCATACCAAACATCTACCCATATCTCAGATGCACACTGGCTTCAAAAACTACCCTGAAACCACTCATTCATTCCTTCTTGGCAATAAGGATGTACTGACCAGGAACTGAGGGTTGGGAAGTGTTCTAGGTGCTGAAGCTACACAAGGAACAAACTACTGAGCGCCAGGGATAGGACTATGAACAAATGGAGTGTTCTTGCTAAGTGCCAGGCACTAAGTACTTTACGTGTAAGAACTTACCGCTGACCTTATGAGGATAAGTGTCGCCATTCCTATGCCTATTGTACAAACGGGGAAACTGAAGCCCAGAACGGTTGGACAGCTTGCGCAACATCCCAACTGCTGTACAACACTGCAGGGCAGGAAAGGACCTGCTCACATCAAGTTCTCCTTCCGCAGTGTGCTGCCTTCTGTGTTAGCTGGGGCCGAGGGTACGGAGACGTGATACAAGGAAAATCTGACCTCAAGCCAGGGAGATCGGTGTCCCTACAGATGTAAAACTGCTACCCCCAATACCACGGGATAATACACAAGAGCAGGCTCAGTTGTTTAGCTGAGGAGCTAAGGAAAGACTAGTTCTAAATGGAAAACTGCTGGGTAAAAGCTTCCCCTGCTGTGAGCTATTCAATTCACTCATTAAGGATGAAACAGACTCCAATCCAGTCAGTCCCCAAGGGGCGCAGGAGACCAGTTTACAGCAGCATGGTAGGGCACCGGGCCCTGCAAGGGGCTTCCCAATAGACTGTCTGCCTCTAAGGGCTCCTCCCTGACCTCTTAGCTGGATGTAGGGGTCAGAAAGTCAAATGCCTGCAGGGACCAGACTGCAGCAGTAAGTGAACAGAGGCGGCCCATGCACTCCACTTGCATATTAAGTACACAGGAATGATCTTCACTTCTACGAAAATGATCTCCTCTATTGTTGTCCAAACACACAACCCTCTGGGATTATCTCCCAGTTTTTACAGCATCTGAGAAACACTGTCCACCATAAGAGAGACTATAGTTCCAGGGGGATTATAAACTGGCAGCCGTGGTGCGCATGGAAAGAGGAGGTGACGGCCCCAGTGGCAAAGTGGTGAGCCCACGTCTAGTCTAAAGGGGGCATGCGCTCATCAGCTCCATTCCCAGAGTCTGTGTCCAAGTGGGAATGCAGGGCCAACAACACCAGCCACCTCTGTTTCAAGACAGACCAAAAATCCAGATGCTTATGAGCAACATTCCAATGTTTCATGGTGGCCCCTATTTTTCCCACATGCTCCTTAAGCAAACTGTCCGCAGATTCAGCCCAAGGAGCATCTTTTTGCATCTTTTGCTTGGGGGAAATAAGGGTCATGATTACAGAAACAAATTCCAGTGTCTAGGAGCACATAGGACCCTCCCTCCCTGGCCTCCCTCTGGTTTGACAAACTCTCCGTTCAGCCTCCATACATTCTGGATATTCTGAAACTCATGATGGAGCAGAGGGCAAGCTGAGGACAAACCCCAAGCCGACACCCCACAAACCACCCCTCCCAGGCGGAACATGTGTGACATTTCTCAGGCACTCCTGGCTGCCCTAAAGCCAAGGGAAGGAAAAACAACACAGTTCTGCAAGACATGAGTCTCCCTCGGTTTATCTGGGGCACCTGGGTGGCTCAGTCAGTTAAGCAGCTACCTTTGGACCAGGTCATGATCTCCGGGTCCTGGGATCAAGCCCTACATCATCATCAGGCTCTCTGCTAAGCAGGGAGCCTGCTTCTCCCTCTCCCGCTGCCTGCCACTCCCCCTGTTTGTGCTCTCTGTCAAATAAATAAACAAAATCTTTAAATAAATAAATAAATAAATACAAATAAAAACCACTGTATTTTCATGTAATGCCATTCTTTCAATAAAATCCATTGGTTAACCACATTGCTAATGATGATTTGATTTTCCAACCGTCATGGGCATCGCGTACTGATAAATTCAGATAATTCATCCTGAAAATATCAGGGGTCTAGAAAACACGGTCATGATGTTTCTATGAGTTCACCTCTTCACCAAGTATCACCAATAAGCAGCATTTCTATCTTTTCAGCTGAGTATTGAAGTCTGTTCTGCCCAACCTTTAATCAGACAATGCTACCGGAGCAACAAAGATCACCTGGTACACGGTCCCATTCTAGGCACTAGGCAGGAAGCAGGAGGAAGGTTTCAATAGTGCGTTTCAGATCCACGAAAAACTGACCTGTCGCTCTGGGGAGAACCACTCTGAATTTTCTGGAAGTCAATCAACAGTGATCTGAGAAGGTCTGTCTTGTATCTGCCTTTGCATCGTTTTGCAGGAAAAGAAACAGAAAATGGGCAATGAACACAGTCCTAGAACTTAAGACCTATCTTTGCCCTAAAACACCTGGGCCAGAAACCTCTCAGTGGGGATAAGTATTAGTGTTCTCCAGAGGAAAAAACCATAAGGAGATGTACAGATATACAGACCGTAAGAGAACATAAAAAAAAAAACCGTAACAGATATACAGAAAGGGATTTATCACAAGAGATCGGCTCACGTGATTATGAAGACGGAGAAGCTCCTCACTCACCGTCAGCAAGCCAGAGGCCCAGGGAAGTGGATGGTGTGGCTCTGGTCCAGGCCCAAGGGTCTGGGCTCTAAGTCCCAGTCTGAGTCCCAGTGCCTGAGAACCATCGACGTCCCAGGGCAGAAAAAGATGGATGTTCCAGCTGGAGCAGAGAGGGCGAATACGCCCTTCCGCCACCTTTTGTCCTCATCAGGCCTTCATGGATTAAAAGATGCCCGCCCACACTGGGAAGGGCAATTTTACTCAGTACACCTGTTCAAATGTTAATCTCTTCCAGAAACACCCTCACAGACACATCCGAAAATAATGCTTTACCAGCTCTCAGGGCATCCCGTGGCCTCGGTCAAGGTGACACATACAAAAAACTTGCCATCCCCGGAAACAATGGGAGGAAGTTCCAATTTTCACAGAGTTGCCAAAGTAAGAAGTTCAGCCAAAGCGAATGTTTTGTTTCTTGAAGTGACCTAGGCAAACGCCCATGGTAGGGAAGGCGACCGGGTGGGACACGTTATTTTAGGTGGTAAATGAGGGACATTTTTAACACTTACATTTATTGTAACATGAGTTAGGAAGAAATATAACTGGCATAACAGACTGGATGAAAAAACCAGTAAGATTGACAACTGAGGACACCGTTAAACGTGGCACTTACGTTTCAAAACAAGTAGGTTGGTTTAAAGGTAAATATTAAGAAGTCATACTAGGGTCGGCACGGGGTGACAAGGCGGTTGGGAAGTAACAGCAGTTTGGGAATCACTGGCTACAATTCAAGTAAGGAGGAGCTCCCAAGACCAAAGAGAACTTCCGGCTGCCTCCATTTTGATCTCAAACGTTTTAGTTGGGTTCTTCCCTCCAGCTGGCCTCTCGGCTGAGACGGAGGACCGTGAGGGCAGAGCATCCCCTGATGGGAACCCAAACTACTCCCTCAAGCAACAAGGACTGCTCTGAACCAGCAAGACCCCCACACACCCGCGATTGACTCCAAGACAGTGACTGATCTGACCTGCGCGCACCCAACCTTTCTCCCACATTTTCCTTATATAAACCTGGAAGTACTGTCAGCAATTCGGAGACAGTCTTTTGAGACACTAGTCCACCATCGTCCGGTGCTGGCCTCGCTGAAATAAACTCAGTTCTTGTTTCCCCACCACCCCTGTCTCTGCCTTCAGGTTCTGTCAGCAAGGAGGGGCAGAACCTGGTCTGTTTGGGGCCCCCGGAGCCAGGTGCTCTTATACCGCTCCCTGCGTGTGTCCTGGCTGCAAGACCACTTTGAAAGAGCTGCAGATTCTAGCATGAGGCTTGCACACAGCAGGAATTCAGTAAACACTGACCAACGTGTAAATGCACAATGGCAAATGCCCAAACGAAACGCATCCCTGGGCACCGACATCCACTCTGAGCTCTGTCATAGCTCCACCCCGGTTAACACAATGTCTTCCATGGGTATCAGCTGCTTCTACCAAATTAACCTGCATCCCTGGCTCATTCACGAGCAAAACATAATTTCTGTGGCTCCAAGAAGTCCTTCTTGAGGACAGTGGCGCCACAGAGAACTCAGCCTGAAGCCACAAGGTGGCTGGACACACCTGTGCTTTCTAAATCTCAGCTCCTACCAGTATGCGTGTGCTCACAAATCGAACAGAACCTGGATCACAGTGACAAGTCCTCGTGGGCTGCCTTCCCCCATAAACAAGCGAGATTTATACCTTCCTAGGGCTATTACCCAGGCACATTTATCTTTATTTCTGCGCGTAAGTAATGGACACGATGCCACTGCCGACGAGTCCCAGGGGATTAATTACAGGAACCAGTTACGAGGGGTTCCTTGGGCTTGGTTCACTCCTGATTCTTGGAGTATTTTTCAAACCAAGGAAAGAGAATTTCATTTAAAAGACCAATGGCCCATATGAGAAGCATCATTACTGGGTCCAATTCGACCCAGTGACAAATTTCCATTGTCCAGAAGACGATATTCTTGGGCTTTTCTCTAAGTACTTAATCTTGAGACAATTACTGCAGCTACGGACATCAAAATCAAGGAAAAACTCTATGCCAGGCAGCCCCATGCCTAGGAGGTATGCCCACTCTGAAACACACCATTCACCCAACAAATTTCTACCTGACACCTTTTATTTTATTCTGAGCACTCAGGTTCCAAGACAGATGAGGAAACCATTCCCATGGAACTTTAATTTCAGGTGCATCTGGCTGGCTCAGTGCTAGAGCATGTGACTCCTGATTTCAGGGTCCTGAGCTCAAGCCCCATGTTGGGTGTGTAGCCTACTTAAAAAAAATAAAAATAAGGGGCGCCTGGGTGGCTCAGTTGGTTAAACGTCTGCCTTTGGCTCAGGTCATGATCTCGGGGTCTAGGGATGGGGCCCCACGTGGGGCTCCCTGCTTGGTGGGGAGTCTGCTTCTCCTTCTCCCTCGGCCCCTCCTCCCTGCTTGTGCTCTCTCTCACACTCTCTCTCTCTCTCTCTCAAAGTCTTTAAAAAATTAAAAATTAATAAAAATTTTTAAAAACAAAAAAATTTTTTAAAAGGATAATTTCAGGAAATAGATTGCAAAGAAGGCAATCAAACAGGACACCAGAGGTGATAGAGGGAGGGGAAGCAAAGGACTTTGCCCTTGGCCTTCTCTCTGCATGGGACATCTTGTGCAGCCACCCGCACAGCACTCAGTAGGCATCATTCTAAATGGTCAAGGCATTCCTGCCGACTGGTCAATGCCCATAGCATGTGTTTGTTAAGGATATGAATACGGCCTCCCGCCTGGACAGGAATTCCTCCTGGGTCTTGCCAAGGCTGGCTCCCTCTCCCCATTTAGAACTCAAGTTAAATGTCACCTTCCTGAGAGGCCTGTGCTGACCATCCAATCTAAAGTAGCCCCCACAACCCAGTCACTATCTTTCCCGTTGTCCTGTTGTATCATCTTCACACTGTCTTCCAAAGAAGGCAGCAATACCATTTCCCATCCCGCATGCTCTTCTGCAATGTAACCGTGTCATTCCTTCCACCAAGGGGGTGGTCCATGCCCCCCCACCCCCAACTTCTAGCTGGGTGGGCTTATGTCTGCTTTAACCAGCACAGTGCAGCACAAGCGAGACTATGCGACTTTGGAGGCAGGGTCCTCCAAGGCCACACATGCAGCTTCTCACACTTGGAGGCTGCAGGCTGCCATGTTGAAAGGAAGCCCAATCACAGGCAGAGGCTGCATGAAGATACTGTGACCAGCAGTTCTGGTCTTCAGGTCATCCCAGCCCCGGAGCTAGACATGTGAGTGACGGAGCTGTCAGTGACTCCTGCCCCCAGCCATCAAGTCACCCCCAACCTCTGAGCCTTCTCGGCTGAGGCCACAGACAATGTGGGACAGAACAGTCAGCCCCACTGTGCTCTGGCCAAATTCCCAACCTGCAGAATCTGGTAACATAATGAAGTGGCTGCTGTAAGGCACACAGTGTGGGGATCATTTCTTATGCAGCAAGAGTACCTGGAATACAGCACTTACCACTATGTGAAACCATCTCATGTAATTGCTGATGGTCTGCCTTGTGCACTAGGTGCGTCATTCCACACGGCAGGAACTGTACATCTTGTACACACCCCTTCAACAGTGCCCAGCACACGCAAGGCTCTCAGTAAATATTTCCTGAACAACTTAAGAGGGAAACAACGGTCAGCACATTCGCAGTTTGAAAACCACAGTATTAATGTCCTGTGGCTGCTAAGACAAACTGTGGTACAACAAACTTGGTGGCTAAACACAACACACGTTTATTCTCTTAATTCCGAAGGCCAAAAAAGTCCAAAATTAGCACCACTGCACTGAGATCAAGGTGTTGGCAGGGCTCCGCTCCCTCCAGAGGTTCTTGGGGTAAACCATCCAACTTCAGATGGCTGCATGAATTCCTCGGCTTGTGGCCACATCACTCCAGGCTCTGCCAGGGTCACAAACATTTGTGATGGGATTGAGGGCCCACCCGCATAACCCAGGATAATCTCCCCATCTCAGAATCTTTAACTTAATGACAGCAACAAAGTCTTTGTTGGGTAAAGGAACAGTCATAGGTCCCAGGAATGAGAATCATCTTGCAAGGGAGCGGGATTATTCAGCCCACCACAGCACCCAAGAAAGCAGATCCAGCCCCTGGCCACACAGCATCCCCCTGGAGCACCCACACACCCACAGCTTCCACCCTCAGGTCCGCCAGCACCCCACCTGGTGGCAGACGCCAAACCCAGAAACACAGAACCCCTTTATGTTTAGAGAAGCAAGAACAGAGATTAAATAGTGCAGACAAAAGCCAACTTGGCAGTCGATTCTCCTTCCACCGACATTTGGCAAAAATGGGGAGCCTCTAGATATAAACTACACAAGTAGAAGGTTGAACCACGTGAAATTGCTGCTATTTGACCAATTTTTTACCTACAAAAACTGTAGTTTCTAATTAACCCCAGGCCTGATGATGACAGATCTCCAACTTCTGCCCTAAAAGCCTCTTGTCAGAACTGCCGCCAAGCAGAAATCCCTGCACAAAAGAGCATCCAGTTCTCTCACCTGCTCACCCTGAGAACAGACAAGTTGCCCAGAAGAGGTAAAACAAAGGTAAATGAGTAGCCGTGGACTGACTGCACAATCTAGCTGGCTCCCTCTGCATTTTCCCCTTTGGGAAAGGTTGGAGAATATCACCCCCTAACAGAGGGGAGGGCAAGAGTTTTCTCTAAAGAACCAGGTAGGAAATATTCTAGACCTTGCATGTCACATATATTCAACTCTGACTTGATAGCTTGGGGAGCAACTGCAGATCGTAGGTAAATGAATGGGCGTGGCTGTGTTCCAATAAAGCTTTATTTACAAAAACAGGCTGAGGGTCAGATTTGGCCAACCTCAGCCCTAAGTCAAAGTTTTTGTCTTCCAACATAATGGACAATAAAGCCTACAAAACAAGCTTTGCGGCCACATGCCTGACCTTCCTTAAAGCACAGCTGACACTTTTGCATTTCCTTCAGTGAGGTTGTATTCAATACCTGTGAATCCTGGGGACTGACACACCTCCTCTTTTTGAAACTCCATTGTGATTTCAAACCACCTCCCTGTTTCCTAGCATGGCTGTCAGAAAAAAAAGAGCAGCGAATTCCTGAAGCTGGCCTCCACCTCCTTGCAGTGGAAGGAGGAAGCTAATCATTTTTCAGCGGCAGCAAGAAGATCTTTGGGGTTCAGTGACAGGTGCCAGGACATGAATGAACTGACTGACCCAGAATCACTTCTGTGAAATCCAAGACAGGAGAAATTCAAATGCAGCTTTAAAAAACATACACACCCACACACACAACTGGATGACTTAAAACTCAATGATTAGGGTTGACAACAGAAGCCTAAAACAGGGCCCAGATGCATCTACTAATGGTTCCCCAGCATCAGAGCCTCGTCACATGCACTATCAGTCGCAGTGTCAATGTCAACCAGAACATGTGCTTCCAGAACCATCTTTTTCATCTTTACTTGTTGAAAGATGTTATGTTTCCCTGAGACAGATCCAAGCTCAAGAACATCTCACTTCACCTGTGTTCAAACCACTGCGTAAGATAATAATAAATAAGACCAAAAGGGAAAGCAGGAGAAGGGAGAGACCTCACTCCGGGCCCCCAAACCCCACCAGCCAGCCTCCAAGGCCCAGACTCCAGGAACCACACAAGGTGGACTGTTCCCACTGTCGAACGAGAAAAGACCCTTTAATATCATGAAGCTGAACCTAAGGGAGCAATTATTAGGAGATAAAAAGAAAAGGCATCTGTATGCAGGAGGATAAATTTGCACACTTTTCCATTTCATTAGGAGAGTCTTCTGTGGATTTTTGACAGTCACCTTGAACAGAATCAGAGAGAGAACTGATAATTGCCTGAAGCCTACAGCACAGCCATGCCGCCCCCGTGGGCAACTGCGGCTTCACAACCTACGCACGCACACTCACACACTCACAATCCCACACCGAGTCACTCACACACACTCCCACACCCACACTCACAAAGTGTGCTCTGCAAGCTGCTGGCCCTCTCCTCCCCCAACCCCGCCCCCGGGGGTTCTGAGCTAGGCCGCACAGGGAATTCTGCACCCCCCACTGGCACGCCTGCTCCCCACGTTTCTGCACACTCTACCAAATCAAGGAGGGCCAGGGCTCCCTGTCCATTCCTTGCCACAGTCCCCGTGGCTCGGGAAGAGGCCGTGTGGGCACATTCCCAAGCCCCAGAACAGGGGGGATTGCCCGTAAACAAAATTGCAAGTCCACATCTGATAAAGGACAGCCTCCACCAGTCCTCCACAGTGACGGGTGAGGAGGCTCCCCCAAGCAAAGCTGTCAGTTCGCTCAGCTGGCAAACAAAAACGAACGCACTTGTAAGCAAAACCTCAAGGAAACTTGTCTTTTGCTGCTTCTTGGCCTCCCCATCTAACCTAAGCACAGAACCTGGTCCGAGCTCCCTTCAGGAATTCTCCCAAAGATGCCCCCTGGTATCGTCTGCAAGTTTGGGGTCCTGCCTTCCTCCCAAAGTTCCTCTTGCTCTCTGGCTCCTCTCCTTCACCAACTGCCCTCAAGCCCCTCTTGTGGGCTGAGACCCACGGCAATGAGGACGAACAAGAAGTTACAGGAGAGCCACGTTGCAAGCAAACAGGTCCAGATCCCAGTTCCGGCTGGGTGACCTTGAGCACATTCTTTGATCTTTCTGGGGCTCCAGAATGGAAAGAATAATCAACTCCAGGCAGTTACTATGAGGAGAGAAAATGATGTGATGGAAGAAATGTGCCTGGCACCGTGTCCAATAAATAGGCGTTATTGTTACGTGATTAGCACATTTTGGACCAGAAACCAGCCACTCCTTGTTAGGGACTTAGCACAGTGCCGGGCTCCTAGCGCACGCTCCGGAACTGTGAACAAACGGCCATGCTGCTACCACAGGGTCACAGCTATCCTAGAGGATGGCCCCGTGCCGAGGGAGCACAGAGGCAGAGGTTTAATTCCGCCTGGGGAGGAGGGGGTCGGAGGCGGCCTTCGCCAGGGGGGGCATTTTCTTGCCAAGCTCCTTGGCAATGACAGATGGATTCTTCAAACTCAAGACAGCTCCCATTCGCATCTCACATCTCGCAGGGGAGGCAGGCTGCTCCCTCCTAGGTCCATGGGGCTCCAGACACAGAGCAAGCAGATTTGGGGGGGCTGCTTTCATCTTCTGGTTAACCCCTTTTGAGTTCTTAGGAATGTCGCTCACTGTACAGGCAGGACGAAAAAGATCACCCTGAAACAAAGTTCAGCTCCACAGAATCTGTACGGACACTTTCTGGGGCTCCCGGCCATTCTAAAAAGTAGTTCTATGAGGCCTTAAATTATTCGGGCCGTTCTGGGAGTCACACACATAATCCCAGCATGGAGTCCGCCAGTGCTGTTCAGGAGCCATTCTTGTTCTGTGCCACCTGCACCCTGGCCATAGCTGATGGGACCAGCACCGGACACATGAGTCCAGGCGAGCCAATCAGATTCCCTCTCCCGGGCCTGTGGCACTAAGGAGAGATGGAGAGTGTGGGTCTCTGTCGTGGGCTGGAACAGAAGTGCCTAAAGGAGGAAGCTGTGACGTGACCATATCCCACCATGGGGACTGGAGAACAGGAGGAAAGCATTCTCTAGAGAGAAGAGAAAAGGAAAGCAAGTGTGCAGCGAGAAGCAAGGCAAAGAGACAAGGGATTCTGGTGACTTCCCATTTCCTGACTCCAGGCCCTTCCTGAGGTCCAGCTGGCTGCATTCTACCCCGTGCTTTTCCAAGACTCAGTCTGGCTTGCCTTGGTTTCCATTCCTTACCACCCAAGAGAATCCCTTCCAACTCTGGCCAGTCAACAGTGGGAAATCCCATCTCATTAGGTAGTAGGTACACCAGCTGTCAGAAGAAGGCCTCTCTGTAAGAAGGCCACACAAATAACTCTCCTAATTAGGTAGCAGGTTGAATTTAGCATGCCTTAGAAAGCCTTCCAGCTCCAGATTTTACAAAACTTGAGATAATATATAAAGGCTTTAGACCGGGGGCACCTGGCTGGCTCAGTTGGGAGAGGATGCAGCTCTTGATCTTGGGGTCCTGAATTCAAGCCCTACATCAGGCACAGAGATTACTTAAACAAATAAAGGCCTCAGATCCAACGTGGTGCACAGATGTGTTCTAACTGCTGTTACTGTTCTTTTGTTTTGCCCACCTATGTTTTTTAATTGGAATTGTTAATATTATAAAATCCAGAGGTTTCACATGAAAATCCAAAGGTATAGCCTTTCTGGGAAAATCAGCTCTGACAACATCAGGTCCATATTCCCACATGAATGCGCTCAGCTAGGGCTGAGCTGTCGTCATCTCCTTCAACTGCAGCATCTGGATGGCAGCGTGCCACAGACCTCTCCACTCCCTATTGCCCCATCAACCCTGACCCTGGGTATCAGTTGCCTCATCAAGCTTGCAATGTTGTTCTTCTATAGTTAGGTTTCTCTGTACCCAAGTTCCCATCAAAAGAAGAATTAAAAGATAAGCGGGGTACAGCAAATTTCTTGCACTCAGCCTGATTCCCTCCAGTAAACCCTTATTCCCTAAGCCCTGCAGGTATCTCTGTTTGCACTCCCTGGTTTAAAGGCTCAAATAACTGCTTCCAGCAAGGGACCTGGGTACAACGGCATCTTAAGGCCAACCCCTGATGAAAAATCTCATATCACAAAATACATTTCCAACCAGCTCTTCTTTTCTAAAATGCTTTTTCACAGTATTTAATATTGAATTTTAAAACTTGCCTGATTCTGCCCAAAGGAAAGCTACTTTTTGATATTTCCAAAACTAGTCTCACTTTCTGAGCCAGATACACCACATATGAAACAGCAAGTCCCTCCTCTGGGTCACTGAATCCTGAAACTGCCCCACCAGGCCCAGGAAGACACCTATGCCCTACTGAAATTGGTTGAAACTGGCAGTGTGGAATTACAGAAATCAGAGGGGGCCCCACTCACTCCTGAGCATTGCTACTGCACTTAGTACTAAATTAGCAGGTGTTGGAAATGATCCCTTCTTTGTAGACAGAGAAATCTCATTAAATGTTACTATAAAATCAAGTAAGGAGATGGAGGCATTCAAGTAGGAAATGCTGAAGTTCACCTTGGGAGCTATTGGCAAGTTGTGGTCTTCTTAGGGGAATGGATGGACACCCGGATTTCCAGGAAGTAAAGGGTGAGGACAGCCATGGCCCCTCTCCCAGCAGACCTGTGGCAGGGCCCTGCAGGATCCTGAGTGCACATGTGTTTAACTGTGCTTTCTTGGTAACTACTGTATTTGTCTACTTGGCATCTACTCATGACAGGGCCACTGACATTAACTACAGTTTCTTATTTCCTATACAGCCCATGCTCTGGATTTGGGAGTCCTACCGACCCAGGGATAGGCGCTGCCCTTCCCAGGGCTAGCTGACTCCTAAAGAGAATCACAACCCACCCAGGAGCACCCCTTTCACACCCAAACCAACCACTATCAGGTCTATAACCCCAACCGCCTCCTCATCTGCCTCCCACACACCCAGGGAATACTGTCCCTGCCCTAAATAAGCCCAGCACCAGGTGCCAGGCTACTAGAGGCCCCCGGGAATTCTTCCACCCAGCCAGTGCTAAGTGGTTTACTCTGCCCTCTCACCTTTCCCGTGGAAACCTACTAAAGACTTGGCCTAGGCTTTCTTCTTGCTCCTGTCTGCTTCCTGAGCACCCTGGTGCTTCTCCTACGGCCCCACAAGGGATGTGGTGAGCCCCTCTCTGGGGCCCGTGAGCATACTCAATGTGTTCCTTCTGAGCCTTGTCCTTGTCTCTTCCCAGGGCCCCACCAATCACGTTCCCACAGCACATCCAACACCTACATTCTTAGGAAAAGATGAGATGGTGTTTTGAAGGGTAAATTGTGTGCTCACTGGGCCCAGTGTGTCCTCCTGGCTCTCCGCTCCTCCCCCATCCAGTCCTCTGGGCCTTCTGTGTTCACTGCCTCGGGGAAGGAAGGACCCAGAGCCAGCTGAAAAAAAAGAATGGATGCTGGGCTTTTGAGTTTCAAAAGCCTGAGCCTCTTGGGGCGCACTAAGTACTCCAGCGTTTAGACAGAAGATTTGAAGGAATAGGTAATGAGCAAGAGCAAAGCTGCCCTCCTGGAGACTGCACACGTTCCCCAGACTCAGGGGCAGGAGAGCGGAAGGGGACGTGACGAGGGTGGGAGATCAGCAGGGCCCAAGACCAGGGCATCCGAGGCTCCAGAGGAAGTCTGAGAAGCACAAGATAGAACTTCAAGGTTAACTATTTTCACCTAAAGCAAAAGGACTCAACATTTTCCTTATGCAGTGGGGAGTTACTACAAGGAAATGAGCCACTTCCTGCAGGCTTCTGAAATACCGAGACTGCCCATCAGAGACCTCATCTATACCTCTCACATGGGGGTTCACCACCCAGATCCCCCTCCTGTGGCAGGCATGGAGATGCACCACCCAGATCCCCCCGCTCCGGATGGGCCTTGTTGCCCCAGCTGCTGTGAGTGTGGGGTTCACACACAACCTTAGGCAGCAGAGCCCAAGGTCATGTCCACTTACAGGGTGACCCCCAGCCAATGACTGCTGGGGCTGGGGGTATGAAGGCCCAGCCATCTCGGCCCAATGGGAGATACTCCCAACCCAGACATCCTGTACTCTAAGCACTGCCTCAGAGTCTTCTTCCTAGAAACCCAACCTCAACACCTCGTTTTCACAAACTGAATGTTTATCTGTTCCCAAAATTCATATACTGACATCCTAACCCCCAGGGTGATAATTATCAGGCAGTGGGGCCTTTGGGAGGTGATTATACCATGGGGTGGAGCACTCATGAATGGGATTAGCATCCATGTAAGAGCTGGCTTTCTCTCTCTGCTCTCCATCCTATGAGGATACAATGAGAAGGTGCCATGTGCCAGCCAGAAAAAGAGCCTTCCCCAAGAAACTGGCCATGCTGGAGCCCTGATCTGGAGCATCCAGCCTCCAGAGCAGTGAGAAATACGTGTTTGTTGCTGGAGCCACCCGGCCGACGGCATTCTCTAGTAGCACCCCGAGCTGAGACATCTCCCTCTTATTAACCACCTGCCTGGCCCCCAGACTGGTAACCACTGGTTTAGGGCAAAGGTGAGCTCTAGCTGCCATTGAGTTCCCTGTGAGCTATGTGGCCCAGGGCCGGGGAGTCATACACAACCTCCCTGGTTTGTTTTTCTAACTGTGACATGGGGATCATGGTACCTGCCCTACCTCTTCCCGTTTTCAGACCACAGGATGTGAAAGGGTCTTACAGACCCCGAGTCCAGTCAGTCATCCAAGGCTGGAAGACAGCTGTCAAACTGCTTCAGAACGTCGGGGACAGTTACATCTGTACACGCACATCTGAGAGACACAGGAACTATTACCTCCTCCTCACCTTCATCATCATCTAGCAAAATCAGCCTCTAGTGGCATCTGGTTGATGGGAGAGCATTCTGTGTCGCATCCCAACCTAATCATATTCAATGGATAAGCATTCTGGACAATTCCTCAACAATATGCTTCATAGAAAGGTCTAACAGCGCCTGCCCTTGCGTGGACTTTCCTTCTGTTTAACTCAGTGCTTCTCCAAGGATGGTCCCCAAACCAGCAGCAGCAGCATCTGAGAACTTGCCAGAAATGCCGATTCTCAGGTCCACCCCAGACCTACTGAGTCAGAAGCTCCAGGGCGGGGCCCAGCAGATGTTTTAACAAGCCCCCCACCCAGGTAACTCTGATACACCCCCAGCAGGAGAACCACTGAGCTAAGGGAAGCCTCACAGCCGTCACCTGTGAAACGCTTTCAGATCCTGGGGTCTGTGGATGGGAAAGGGAAACCGGGGGGCTATGGACCCCCTCCCTCGAACCCACCCTCAAGCCACACAGCTCATAAGGGACCCAGCAGCACGCAGACCTCACCTTTGCCCTAAACCAGTGGCTACTGGTCTGGGGGTCAGGCAAGCAGTTAATAAGAGGGAAGTGACCCAGGCCAGGTTCCCCGGGAAGGAGACAGAAATGGAGGTGGGAGCGCAGGATGTTGGCACTCACCCTTGACAGGCTATGGAAGAAAGGAAGGGGAAGCAGGAGTGGGCAGAGGCAGGGGTGAATGGTGGTACAAGCCTATGATTCACTATAACAGCTTCTGGGCAGATGTTCCCCCATCTCTGCCCCCTCCCCGCAAGGACACTCCTTCCCACAAAAAAAGAGCAGTCCAGAGCGCAAGCCAACACATAAATAAAGCAGTCTGAATCGACTGGGTTTATACCTTTAAGCGGAAGTGATAGATTGCTTTATAATTTATTAGCCCTTCCATGGGGGTCACAACTCAGATACAAAGTGAAGAACACATTCAAATGTTTTTTATGCATCTAGCGATATAAACTCTATCAAACACTATATAAATCCAGATAAAGGTAATAAAGTTAGTGTAGTAAAAGACCAATGGCAATGTAATAATTGATGACCTCTGGTAACCTACCTAAAATATTACAATAACACAAGTCTCCAAAGAGCATTCTCTTTTTCTCCTCTGAGATAAACCTGTTTTGAGCTTTAAGATATTTAAATAAGGCTAGATTGAATTAATCTGGTTTATACTCATAAAGATGCTTCAGGTGTCTGTGGGCTCTGTTTACTTGGATATGTCTCTCGCATCTCCTAATTTTCTCCCCGAAGGAAGATCAGATCAGGGGCCCCAGCACTGAAGAAGCATCCCTTAAACTAGCAGTGGGTATCAACACGCCTGTGGGCGCAGTTACACTCTCTTTCCACATCCTTTCCTGGCCACCATCTGCAAGATGTGCTTCTGGGAATAAAAATCATGCTGGTTGGGAATTTATTTAAAGTTTTCTGCTGTGCATCTTGGCTACACAGAATCTATGTGCAAATCCAAAGTAACACTGAAGGATGTGCCCTGAAGCACAAAGTGTCTCAGGACGTTTCTTAAGCGCAAATCTCAGAAAACCAACTCAAGATGGCTCACGTGGAAAAGGAAGTTTCTTGGTTGAAGGAAATGAGAAGGCAAGGGGGGGGAGGGTGCTACTTCATGCCCTCTGGAGGTGGGGGACCACAGGCCTACATCATCCCAGCAAAAGCTGTGAGATGAGGACCAACAGGCCAGGCTCATCGCAAAGCCCAGGGCAGCAGCAGGGGACGACGCTATGCTCTGCTTGGCCAGAGGGAGGCCGTGCCCTGACTGGCCAGCATGTTATCTCTGACCGGTCACATGCCTCTCTGGGGCGAGGTAGGTCAGAAGACCCTGGACCAAAAAGTGATAGCTGGGGAGGGGGCATGCATATCAGGGCTGAGACCCAACCCTGTGGCAAAATCTTAAAGGAATGTCTATTAACAGAGCGCAGACAAGAGGGAGTGACTGGCTGAGGCACAGACGACCAGCTCACATCCCACGTTCTGTGCATTGACAGGACCCACAAGGAACCCCCAGAAGAAGAGGGTCTGGACTAGTTAGAGACTTTTGTATGAAAAGGACCCAGGTTGGGGCGCCTGGGTGGCTCAGTCGGTTAAGCGTCTGCCTTCGGCTCAGGTCATGATCCCAGGGTCCTGGGATCCAGCCCCACATCGGGCTCCCTGCTCAGCAGGGGTCTGCTTCTCCCTCTCCCTCTGCCCCTCCCATCTGCTCGTGCTCGCGCGCGCTCTCTCTCTCTCTCAAATAAATAAATAAATAAAATCTTTAAAAAAAAAAAAAAGGAAAGAAAGAAAGAAACTGCCCCAGGCAAATCATCATCAAACTAAAAGCAGAAGAAACAGAGAATGTTTAGCCCAAAGATGTGATGTGATATTCGTTTGTCAAGAGGTAAGCATACTTGTTCTGAACAATTTCAAAAGCTCAGAGGGGTGGGTGATCGTGGACACAAAGAAAGAAGAAAACAACAATCAGATCTGAGCTTTGATGGGATGGGTTACCGTTTTAAGTAGTGAGTGCCTCATCACTGGGAGTAATCAAACAGCACACAGAAGGAACATCCCTGCATAAGGGGAGGGTCACTCTCAGATTCCTTTCTCTTGCTTTAATGTCTCCTAAAAATAAGCATCCCAAGCGAAGATAGTAATAACTTTAAACAAGTGGAAAATCCTGCCCCTTTCCTCCTGCCATCCACCCAGGCTCTCCCAGTGGGAGATGTGATGAAATGCTAAAACCCCAAACAGTGTCACATCAGAGACACTGGAGATGCCTAACAAGCAGATGGAGCCAAAATGATGGATTCCTCCAGACTACAAAATCCATCACTTCTCTCCACGAACAAAGGGTGAGATGAAGCTCGCCTGAAAGCCAGCTCCGGTTTAAGAATCAAAGCACTTCAACATATCACAAAAGGGTCCAAAATGGAAAAACCAGTATTTGTACAGAGGAACGGAAGGTGGGGCTTCCTCCCTATATGGCACTGTGTACGCTAGAGACACTGAATGTGTCCCTAGGTCCCCAATATTGTGCAGTCACGCCGAAGCAAATGGGAATCACTTAATAAGGGCTTCCAAATGCTGCCACGCAAACAATAACAGTAATCACAATCATAACACTGGCACACTGTTTCGAAACATGGCATCCAAGTTGGGGCGGCATGTTAATAGAAAGGGCTCGAGATGCCACCCAGGAAGCTGACTTCCTCGTGACTCTAATGAGCCCTAATCATGTCCATAATCCTATGCATTGTCTACACAGATCAACTTACTCCCTAACTCCAAACTGCTCCCACTCCCTGTGTGTGTGTGCGGGGGGGAGGGCTGCCCAAGTTGATACCGACACAACACAGGTTTCGCGATCCAATGGGATTGACATTCCATTCAGCGCAGGGCAATTTCCAATCAATACTGAGCTATCACTTGTCACTAAGCTGAAAGCCACAAAGATCACAGGAGAGATGCCGCCGGTCATTGCTAGGACCGGGGTCCTCAATCGGTCAATACCCTCGCTTATGGTCAGTGGAATGGCGATGCCTGCCCTGCTTCGTGGGAGAGGCACACACGCACCCCATTTTGTATCACCTTGATTGTTGTTATCATGGCTACCCCGATCTGCGTCGGGTTGCAGAGATGTCTGGGTGAGTCGACTCAGGCACCCCAAGGCAGACCTGGACTGGAAGCTGGTGACCCCACTTCAGAGCCTAGAGCTCAAGGTGCAGCTGGGGAGCAGGGCAACAGGATGGGTGTACACATCTACAAGGACATGATGTGGAACAAGCCGAGGCTGAGCTAGCTGGTCTGGGGCACAATGCCCAACTGTCCCCAGTGCCACGTCCCCCGAACGTTCTGGGTGAGCAGGAAGCCAGGGCACTTGAACTCATCAAGAACATCACAGCTTCGGGGGCGCCTGGGTGGCTCAGCCGGTTAAGCGGCTGCCTTCGGCTCAGGTCATGATCCCAGGGTCCTGGGATCGAGTCCCGCATCGGGCTCCCTGCTCAGAGGGGAGCCTGCTTCTCCCTCTCCCTCTGCCTGCCTCTCTGCCTACTTGTGCTCTCTCTCTCTCTCTATGTCAAATAAATAAATAAAAAATCTTTAAAAAAAAAAAAAATCACAGCTTCAACAAGCCAGACGTGTGTCCTTCATGCTGTGGGACAGTTGCACCCCTCCAAGTCCGGTCACATAGACCTGCACCAGCTCCCAGGTAAGGCCCCCATCTGGGCTCTGGAGACTGGCCTCAGGCAGCAAGGTCTTGCCTTCCAGGTCAGAGCCCCAGCGGACCCCAGCTGTTCTTACCACGGCCTCCTGTGACCAGGATCGGCCTGTGAGGGGGAAGGAAGCGCCAGGGGTTCCTCCAGGGGGTCCTTCCCTGGCAGGCCTGTGGGGGATGAGGGTGGCAAGCCCTCCACCCCCATGACCACACCGTGACCCGGTCGGGGAGGGGCAGGGCTCCTGGGACTAAGGAAGAGTTCGCACCCACTCTCCAGGGCCTCAGTTTTCAACACTGTTCTTTCATAATAGGACTCTGAAAATAAACCCACAAAATGAGAGGAAAAAGGAAAACCAATGAAACAAAAGGAAGCCAACAAAAATAGTGTAGTCGCTGCCTCTGAATTATTTCAAGGGAGACTGGTTTTCCATCAGTGCTGGTGGCATAGAGTTGTTGTTGTAAGTAAATATATTTAAGTGGAAAACTGGCAGAGACAGCTGGTGCTGATATCTGGGAAACACTGATCTAGCTCAATCCCCTCACAGCACAAATGGGGAAACTGAGGGGGGCGCCTGGGCATTGGGAGCGAGCCTCAGTTGGCGGCTCCCTGGCAGGGCATTTTCAGGACTCCCGAGTCCCTCCTTCAGTGGTTAAGGAGCTGCACCCAGCGCTCACTTCCAGGACAGGAATCTGCATTTTAGAGCCATCCTACAGTGCCTGCAGCTGGGAATGGGTTCTTCCTGCGGGTCTCGCAGCACACCTGAATGAACTGACCTCTTGGGGGGGCGGGCAGCAGACCAGCGCTTTGAAGACCTGCACCACCATCCACTCGAGACCACGGCCATCTCAGCCCCCAGCTGTCCTGGTCTCAGAGGCAGGCTGGGGCTCCTCGAAAGTTCGGCCCGCAGTCCCCACACGACCCAGCAATTCCGCGCCCAGAACTGGAACGAGTGTTCAAAGACGAGTACGCGCGTTCACAGTGGCCTTACTCACTGGAGCCAAAAGGTGGAAACAAGCCACACGCCCATCAACACGTGAATGCGTTAAGAATGCAGCCCATCAGTACAAGGGAACAGGATCCGGCCACAAAGACGAAAGAAGTACTGATACACCAAGGGTGAACCTGGAAAGCATGATGCTCGGTGGGAGAAGGGACCGAAGCTGTACAGTTCCACCTGCAGGAAGAGCCCAGAAGAGGCAGTCCACGGACACGGCAAGCAGATGAGCGTTGCCAAGAGGCTGGGTCGGGGGGAATGAGGAGTGAGTGCTTCATGGCTTTTGGGGTGATGAGAAATTCCGGAACTAGCCAGTGGTGATGGTCACACAACACTGTGAATATAGCATCACTAATGGTAAATTCTGTGTTATGTATATTTTACCACAATTTAAAAAAAAAAAAAAAAGCAGGTTGACAGGGTCAAGCATTGGAAAGGCCTCCGGGACAGGGAGCAGAGGACAAGTGCCTCTGGGTGGCAGCTACCAAGAAATGCTGAAGGACAAAGAAGCCTGCTGGAGAGCCCCCTGAGGCCTCCGCTGTCCTGGGCAGATGCCCCAGACAAATGCCCTCACATGCTAGCGGTTCGTCCTCAAAGTGAGGGTAGGGTGGGGAAGGAACATGGAAGATCCCAGCTCCAGTGCGGCCTCCGGATTTACATCCGCACCAAAACCAAGCTAGGTTCTGCAGCTGACCTAACTAGGCCAAGGTCTGCCGTTTATTGGCTGTGTGACTTGGGGCAAATTACTCAACCTCTCTGGGCCTCTGTGTCCTGAAGAGCCGAGTGGGGATAAAAATAGAACCAACCTGACGGGGTTGTTATGAGGATCAAAAGCAGTAATTCCGATACAGTGGTCCAGCACTGGACTTGGCATCTAATGGCATCTCAACAAACATCTGTTGCAACTATATTCACGGACAACAAATATTATGAGGACCTGTTACCTGTCAAAACAGAACTTCACACTGGAGCTTGTTGACTTCTGATGCTCCTCACATGTCTACCTTCTAGTTCTGTCTCATCTTCAGGAAGGAGAATGACAGACCACAGATACGCCCAAGTACAGCCAGCTTTAAAAAAAACGCACACACCTCAGTCATCAAACTCGGTTCATCCACGCTGATGCCAGAAGGGCTTGGAGCCTACGTTAGTCTCCTAGGGTGGCCACAGCAAATTTCCACAAACAGGGTGGCTCCAAACAGAAATGCATCCTCTCCTGACTCAGAGCAGAAATCAAGGTGAGGGGCGGGGTGGGCCCCCTCGGGAGGCTCCAGGGGAGGAGTCTGGCCTCCTCCAGCTTCCCAGGGCGGCCAGCACAGGGTTCCTGGGCTTGTAGGCATCTCTCCAATCACCGCCTCTGTCCTCACACGGCATCCACTGAGTCTCCACATCTTCTCCCATCCGTGTGTCTCTGTGTCCAAATCTCACCCTTATGAGGACACTTGTCATGGGATCCGTGGCCACCCTATTCTGCAATGGCCTCATCCTGAGTCCTTAACTAATCACATCTGCCAAGACCATGTGTCCAAATAAAGTCACGTTCACAGGTTCCTGGTGGACATGAATTCTGGCGGGACAACCCAGGACAGAGACCATCCACTGCCCAGGTCGACAGGTAGGAATGCTGACACCCAGAGGAGCGAGCTCACTCAGGAAATGGGTGTAACCCCTGGGTGTCCTGACCGGGTCCACAGCAGTGACTTTTAACCACTTAGTTTAGCAGCAAAATCCTTCCATCATATTAAATCTTAGGAACCCCCGCCAATTTATCACACAGAGCAAGGCGGAGCTGCTCTGGTTGGGGGAGGGGCAGGCACACACACACACACACACCTGGGCCTCCCCAGCAGCCCCGGGAACAGCCCCCCGAAAAGAGAGTGAGAGGGAGGGGAACTCACCCATCACCTGTCACGTTGGGCAACTCCAGACAACACTCCTGCAAACAGGGAGTGCAGGGCCAGTGAACAGATGGAACTCAGGGCCGTGAGCACGGACGGAGAAGCCTCACACCATGTGAAGCCCCAAGTGAAAGACAGGGCTGCCGTCCAGGACGACCTGGGTGACAAACCCCACGTGCATTAGCGGGACCTGAGGTCCTGCCCCCGGGATGATCACAGGGATTTCCCTATCATGTTCCCATGATCCCAAGTATCCTTTACATTTCCCCTACTTCAGAAGTACGGCACTTGCTCTAACCACAACTGTATTTCATTATTTAACATGTGAGAGAAGCAAAGCGCCAGATACCAAATTTCTTTTTCCTTATATTTCGAGAAATGATTTTCAATAAAAGTGGTCACCTTTGTGTTCCTATCTATTTTACTATATGCATTTAAAGAGATTTCCCTGGGACAGCGTTGCCTAACTACCAAAGGGGTCCATGGCACAAAATGGGTCAAGACTCCCTGCTTTAAAGGAAGTCCTCATCCCAGCCCACCACCACTTGCCTTCTGCTGGGACTCTGGCAAGGTGTATAACCACCCGTGCGCTCATGTGATCACTCATTCAGCAAATGTATAGGAAGCACAGACTCTGTATCAAGTCAACATCAAGGTCCTGGCAATTCAGACCTTCCAGCCCAGCGGGAGCGGCAGACCAAGTAATCACACTATGCGATCCCTAATTACAAACTGCAAAGAGCACATGAATACAAAGCGGGGGGGAGGGGGGCCAAAGGGAGAGTGTTGTATGGAAACCAAATTCAGTCTGGGAGAGGGATGGGCAGTCCAGGATGTGGCATCTGAACTAAAAGATATGCATTCAATTTCCTGGGAACATGTCCTTATAAAAGTGAGGTGCATGTCCCTTTTTAAATAGTCTACTGAGGATACCTGGCTGGCTCAGTCGGTAGGGCGTGCAACTCTTGATCTTGGGGTCATGAGTTCAAGCCCCATGTTGGGCATAGAGAGAAAGGGAGGAAGGAAGGGAGGGAGGGAAGAAGGAGAAAAAGTAAATTTAAAAAGATGACATTTTAAAAATAAATAAAATTTAAAAATAAAATAGTACACTGGATCCTAAAGGTCAAGGCTAGGGTATCAAGGACTCCTGTCTACCCTCTAACTCTAGACCATCCAAGACCAGAAGTTCCATTCATGTGGGGTTTCCACCTGTCCGCAGATGAAGCCTTACTTGCAATGCACCAGGAGCCCTGATAGGACATCAGCTCTAATACCAGGTTCTGTCAAAGGAAGCAGGCAGGTGGGAAATATGCCACTAATCAGAGCAGCTCTTCTGTGAAGCTTGTTCTACCACTGACACCGTGGAAAAGACAGCGACTTATCCCAAAACCAGCTTGGAGTTCACTCCCTCAGCCCCAGCCTAGAGACACCAAGCATGTTGGTCAGGATTTTCTTGCAGAGAACAGAATCCACTCCAGTTAGCTGACGCAGACAGGGACTCTTAAGGGGAAGCAAAGGCCTTATGGATTAGTGGGGAGGTGGAACAAACAAGCTCTATAGGTTAATATTTCAGAAAGGAACCTCCAAGTCACATGGCAGATCCGGGGCACAAAGGAGCGGTTGTCTCCAGTGCGATCAGGAAGCTACCAGCTGGACTGGGAAGTTGCCACCACAGCTGCTCACTCCAGAATCACGCCATGGCTGCCACCATCTGGAAGCCAGCACCTTACGAAAGCCACGGCCATCCAGAAAAAGTCACGATCTATACGCTGCCCCTGAGGCACCATGCCTGCTTCAGTCCACCCCATCAGAGCTGGTACTCCAAGGCCTGCCTCTCCAACCCCTCAAAGCCATGAGCAGGCACTGGGACATCTGCTGACCCAGCCCCAGGAAAGCCAGGCACCTCCGCAACGGTGCTTGCCTGGAGAAATGGCACAAGGGTGGCTAGGCCTCACCTCTACCTTCCATCTCTCTCCAAACTCACTCTCAATTTTGGGGCTTTGGCACCACTGAGGAAGAGGTTTGCTGTTCTGTTGGGCCTGTGGAAAGGCAAGGATGTAAGCTCAAACTACTGACAACCAGCCAGCCACCATGAGAAGAACAAAGAGAAAAGCAGAGCCAAGAGACTAAAACAAAAAAACTAAGCTCCAATGGAATGCCCTGAGTTCCTGGATCCAACCATGCCTGAAGCCAAAACTCTGAACTTTTCCTTTACATACACACAAAAGGAAAGATTTTTTTTTCTTGAAGCAGTTTGACTTGAGTTTCTATTTCCTACAACCAAGGGAACCCTGACTGTGACTACAGTCTAACTCCCAAGGCCAGAGAGCCTTAGCGCTCTTCTTGGGAGACACAGGCCAGAGCAAATCAGAGATCTGAGGGAGCGGGGGGAGCTGAGGGAGGGGGGCAGCAGGCAGGTGGTGCTGCGGATCTCCCCCCTGCGCATCCGTGGTGCACATGATGCTGGCTAAGCACCACCAGCTAATGGTGGGCGCCGCGGCCGTTAAGTTCACTATCCAGGAGTTAAAGTCAACTCTGAATACGCTGACGAGCTGAGATCATGCCTATACAGGGAATGCATGGGGTCTGCAGAGATAAAAAGTCTGGGTGGTCCGAGGGTAACCCCCTCACCTGGTTACATTGTTAACCCTTAGAAATCTCACACTCCTCCTCCCTTCCAGTCTGTAAACCTGAGAATTCACCTCAGCTTCCTCTCTCTCTCCCCCAAATGGATTAAAGTGAAGTGTCCATTTGTCACCTCCTCCAGAAAGCCTTCCCTGACCTTCCCATGCCAGGCATCTCGATTCTGCCCTGCCATGCTCTCTCTGGGCATGTGCTATCATTAATACCACCCTAGGCTGAAACTCAGACTCCCGGTGGAGAACGTAAGTTTCCCGGGAATGAGGGTCTGTACCTTTCATCTTCCATTCCCAGTGCCGAAGCGGAGACCCGGGACTGTGTGGGGTTCTACAGATATTTTCTTAACGAAGGCATTCATGCATCTCCTTCAGGTCTGCCATCTGCTTGCCTTCCCCTTTCCCTTATCAGCTCCCTGGTTCCCTTCTTTCTAATTACTCTCAGCACTTTTAAATTCAAGTAGCCAGAGTTTTGAGAGGAAACCAATCAATACTGGTCTGTAGAACTCCCATGTGAGCCCAGCCCTGCGCCTCCCTTCACCAGCTCAATCATCTCTCCTCATTCTTTCCTTCTGGCTTTCAGAGCTTTCCAAACAAAATCTTTCTCAAAAATCAAGCCCAGAAAACAGAACCACCAGACTTACAAAAATATCTGTTTGAATGCACTGTAATAAATGAACAAATACAAAATCAACACCTAATGCTCCTGAGAATTAACTTCGGCAGCACAGCCCGAAGCTTGAAGGAGAAGGAACAGGGAGAGAAAACCAAATTGCATGAAGCAGAGAAAGCAAAGCTTGAATTTGAGATTGTTTTGACAAACAGAGGCGGCCACATGAGAGAAAACATGTAATAACCTCCCAGAAATTCCCCAACGTCTTCACTCTTAGAAGCTAGCCCGTTTAGGAAAAAAAAGAAGAACAAAATCCAAATACAATCAAGTCTGGTTTTGAAAACTAAATACGAGCAGTTGCTCTATGTTCTTTGCATCCCAGCCTTTGGTGCCACTCTCAGGTGAAGAGCGCCGAAGACAGGGCCCTTGGGGCATCAGCACCCGCTCCTAGAGCCACGGCCCCGCTGGAGAGCTGAGGGAGGGGGGCAGCAGGCAGTTGGCACCGCGGATCTCCCCCCTGCGCATCCGTGGTGCACATGATGCTGGCTAAGCACCACCAGCTAATGGTGCACGCCGCAGCCGTGAAGTTGGCTGTCCAGGAGTTAAAATCAACTCTAAATACACTAGCAAGCTGAGATCATGCCTATAAAGGGGATGAACAGGGTCCGCAGAGAGAGAACATCCGGGTGGTCTGAGAAAGCCTGTGTGAAGCGCAGACATCAAAGCAAAGCCACATCCTCTGCGTGTCCCTGGAGGCCACCTGCAGCACAGGTGTGTGGCTCCTGGACACTGACACCCGGAACACTGACCTCTCTCTCTGCCCGAGGCCCTCTCTGGCAGTGCCAGCAAGTCAGTGCCACCGAGAGGGGGTCAACAGGTGGTGATAGAGACCCCGGCTTCTTCGCACCTGGGAGGACCTTGGGGAGGGGTGATCCACCCAGTCACTCAGGGCTAGTGGGCCCCAAGGACCTGCTCGCTGACATGCCTGTGATCACCTGATTGCCGTGCTTCTCCCCCCTGCCCTGTCCTCCCACTGCCTGTGACCCACCTGCACCCAAATCTTCATCTCGAGTCTGCTTTGGGGAGACCCAAGCCCAGGCAGCCATGAAAAGGTGACGGGAAAGGGAACAGCCTATCAGAAGGCCCCGAGGGCTGAGATCCCAGCTTTTCAAAGGACAAAAAGAACAGGTGTGGACAGGGACGGAGCCGGGGGATGGCATGAGGTGGTGCTGGGTGTCAGACGGGGCCCGGCTGGGCAGGGCTTCTTGGGGAGGGCCCAGGACGATGGAGGCACAGCACTGCGGTAGTGTCGTGAGCAGGGGAGAGACGTGACCCAGCTCCTCTTTCAGGCGTCCTGCTGGCCCAGGCGTGCGTCCACAGGTGGATAAACAGAAAGTGCTCCACCCACACCATGGAATATCATTCAGCCAAAGGGAAGAATGAAGTGCTGACACGCGCTACAACGCAAGCCTCAAAACACATCACCTGAAAGAAGCCAGAAACCAAGGGTCACTTCTTTGTAGGACTCCTTGTATGAAACATCCAGAAGAGGCAAATGCAGAGAGACAGAGAACAGATCAGGGGCTGCCAGAAGTTCGGGGGAGGGAACAGGGAGGGACAGCTAATAAGTGTGGGGCTTCCTTTTGGGGCCATGAGAATGTTTGGAACTCAACAGAGCTGGCGGCGGGCACAACACTGCATGAATGAAATGCCACTGAACTGTTCAGCTTACTGGTTTATGTTCTGTGGATTCAGGGGGCGGGCCCTGCTGGCTCGCTGGCGGACGAGTGGCTGGGTGGAAGAGGGAGGCAAGGAGGCAGGGACAGGACCCAGGACGTACAGGAAACTTCCAGGCCGGAGGTGGCAGCGGTCTGGGTGAAGCTGGCATCAGAGAAACAGAGTGAACGGGCCGTTTGAGATCCTCGTGGCCCTGGCAGGCAGGCCTCAGACTTGGGCAGAACCCAGGGTGAGCGTTAGCCAGGTTCTCTCTGGGTGCCACCTGCCCTGAGTTGAACTTCCTGCAAACTCCTGATTGTGCAGGTGACAGACCCGATGTACCCACTCCCAGGGGCACCACCAGCTGCCACCCACCGCCTCTGCCAGGGGCAAACAGCTGCAGCCTCCCTGGAGTTTGGGGGCTCAGAATTAGGATATGTCCATCACCGTAACTGCCCGCACCCCACGATAAAGCAGCAGGAATAATAGTAATACATAACATCAATACTGGGAGAGGAACCTTCTCTCCCACAGAGCGAAGAAGTCCGTCTGGAGGGCCGCTTTGGGGCGTATCCTGGCATCAGGCAACCTGCGGAACCCTCTCCTGAACACCGCAGGGATCTGTATGATCCCATCTAAAGACCAAGGACATCGCCTGGAGAGGTGTTCATCTGACTGTTGGCTGCCAAACCACCTGCGTCAAAACCACCGCTGCTTGTCGAAAATACAGATTCTGGGGCCCTGGCCTAACTCTCCGAATCAGAATGCTTGGACCCCCAGAATCTGCATTTAACAAGCACCTAAGAGATACTGTTACACAACAAAGCTTGAGAACCACAGGCCTACGTCACAAAGGTCCCCTCCCCAACGTCCCGAATCAGCAGAGAAGTCAAGACCCAAACCATATAAATCTACGTGTTTAATGAGAAAGATGAAAATAATCTCAGCTCTGAGCCAAAAGGGAAGAAATGTTATCCCCAGATCACAAATGTTACAGAACCATGGAAATTCTTGCCTTGGAATACACAGGGTAGAGGAGCGTGGGTCAGCACCGGTAGAAACCAGCCCCTCAACTCTAACTGGGTGTCCTAAACAGCTCAGCGGTGCTCACTTCCCACAGCCAGGCTCCCAGAGTAGAAGCTGGACCTAGAAGCAACCCGGTTCTCACACCCGAGGGAGCCCTAGAATCACCCGAAGGGCTTCTTACAGCACTGATCACTGGGTCCCAGCCCCAGAGCTCCTGATTCAGCAGGTGGGGCCCAAGAATTTGCATTTCTAATAGGTTTGTGGGTGAAGCTGAAGCTACTGGCTTGGAGGGCCGGGGAGAGGCATATCTTCTCCCATTCACGTGGAAGAGGTAATCGGGTTGGTGAGCTAGCACCAGGGAATACAGCGTGTTGGTCCTCTGGAGTGAAGACATAGAACGGGATCGTTCAACTGGAGCAACAAGAATCACGTGATCAGGAAAAGGAATGGAACGGAGGTACCAAAAGGCTGAGGTCCAAGAGGGCACCCAAGATAGGGCACCCACTTCACAGGTGGCCCAGCCTTGTCCCTGGTCACAATCATACACCCCAAACAGAATCTAATCCAATCAGTTTTTACAAAGGGCTACGGGCCAGTACCTGTGCTAAGGGATTCCCAGGGAAAGTGTCCACATCCCTGACTACAAAGAGCCTTTGGTCTCCAGTGAGCAAGAAGACCCTTCTACCTACTTCTATAATAATACCAGTAAAAGAAATTCCTAGCCGCTATAACATTAGCAAATAATTCAATTATCAAATCATAAGTGCTTACTAAATGGCTCCTATTGGCCAGCACTGCGCCGAATTCCGTAGGGAAACCATTGTATGAGATGGGTTCCCTGACCTGGAGATACGAGCTCGTCTCCATGAAGAGAGTCCTGAATATAAAACTTCATCAGCTCAGTGTGGGAATTCTGAGAAGACTGCTCAAAAAGAGGTGAAACTCCTTCCCCTCACTGCTGCCTAAAGGTGGAAGTGATAGCTAGAGCTCTGGGAGCCACCTAGACCGCGGGGTGACCAGAAGGACAGAAGTCACAAGCTGAGGAAGGCAAAGCGGAGAGTAGCGGAGGCTGTGTTTCTGATATATGGGGTCACCACAACAGTGGCGAGATGAAAATTAACTTCTATGTTCTTTAACCCCGTTTTCTTTGTTTTCTCTGTTCTATATTAGCCAAACTTAATCCTGGATGACTTCAGAGGGCCAAGTAACCAATTTTACCAGACGCTTGGGTTAGGTAAGAATCCCATTCCTGGCCTGGGTAAGTCTCCTTTCCCAAGATGAACACACTGAGCCAGCTAAGACAAAAAAACACCTAAAGTCAGTGATATTAGACATACACAAGCTGTTATGACCCTCAAAGAGCTTTGGAATTGGACAAGTCTTACAGACTTTCTGATCCAACCAACCCATTTGATAGATGAGGAAGTTGAGACTCAGAAGAAAAAAAATTTCCCAATTTCTCCAGGCTAGGACTTCTACTAAAGTAACTTTCATCAGAAAGATCTGCTCATTAACTAGAGGAGTCCAAAATAGTACTTTTGCCAGATCTAAAAATAGAAAAGAACAACAAAACAATTTCACAGAACATCTCAATTAATTAACTGCCCAAAGAAGTCAAGTTCAGGTCCTTAGGAACAACATAGAAGCTATTTATGTATTTATGAGAGGGGGAAAAATGCATAATGTGACTTTGCACATTTAACCCTGTCCCAGTATTTACAGCACACTCCTGTCTGTCTTGGCAAGCAGGTGTCAATTCTATATTTGTGCCTAAAACTTTCTCCTAAAGCCAATTTATCACTCAACGAATCAGGAGATGTTTATTGGCTGGGAATTCATCAGGAAAATTCCATGACCAGGGGTAGTCTGCTGCAGGCATCATTTAGGAAAAAAGGTAGGTTAGACGTTTAAGAAGCAAGTTGATTTTTTTGAGAAGAAGTTCTTGGAAGAGGAAATTTTAAAAATCAAGTGCCTATAACCTGGGGCTATCACCTCACTTTCCAAATTTCCATCCCCTTCAAGTGGGAAACAACCTAGAGCTCCAGAAAGAATTAAGACAGGATGTAGCCAAGGGACTGTGGAGATGATAATGCATGAGAAAGGCAAAGATGTTCACACTGGCATTGTTTATAATGGAAAACAAAATGGAAACATAATTACCCATTAACAGAGAGATTTTTTTTTTTTAGTAAGTTATATGCAGGCCGTGGAATATTACATAGCCATTACAAACGATGGGGCAGATCTACACATGCATCTGTGGGAAGAGCTCTAGAATATGAACTAATTTTTTTTTTTTTTAATCAAGTGCAGGAGCGCCTGGGTGGCTCAGTTGGTTAGGCATCTGCCTTCAGCTCAGGTCATGATCTCAGGGTGCTGGGATCGAGCCCCGAATAGGGCTCCCTGCTCAGCGGGGAACCTGCTTCTCCCTCTCCCTCTGCCCTTCCCCCTGCTCGTGCGCTCTCTCTCACATTCTCTAATAAATAAATAAAATCTTAATAAAAAAAACCAAAGTGCAAAAGAGTGTGTGCACCATGCGTTCCTTCACGTAGTTAAAAAGAACTCACATATGGAATAGGATGTTTCTGGAATGACAAATAGGCGGTATCTTTAGAGTGAAAGATCGAATTTTGGTTGGGGGAGTTCATTTTGTAACTGTATGTACTATTTGAACTGTTTTTACCAAGCACATGTGTTTTTTGTTGTTTTTTTTTTTTTTTAAGTATTAACAGGGCTTGGTACAAGAGTTGTAAGTTTTTTTCTTTTTACTTTTTTTAAGGGAAACGATGTATAAGCAATTGCTTTCAAACTCTGTTCTCTGGAATCCTAGAATTTTTAAAAATATGTCGGGCAAGGAGTAGGCAGGACTGCTAACCTGGTTCCAGCCGGAGTAGCTGTGCTTTACAGCCTATGTTCCTGGACAATATTCCTTGCAGGAATAAAAGAGTTCCACCACTAAAAAATACATTTCAAAAACCACGTGAACAAGGGCAATGTAAATGCACAAGGTTATTTATATTGTTTTTATTGAGAAAAATGTGCCCAAGTTTTCCAGCACGGACCTAAAGGAAGGCTGTTTATTCAACTCTCAGGAATTGACAGGGTCTGAAATCCACATTTCTGGAATCCCTGAGGTTTATCCATGGAGTAAGATGAACAGTGTCTCTGCCCCCACCCAACACACACACAGAATTCATGTTTACCTGTAACCTCACAATGTGACCTTGTGTGGATATAGGGTCTTTGCAGATGCAGTAAGTGAAGAGGAGGTCACCCTGGATGAGGGTGGGCCCTGAGTCCAATGACTGGTGGCCTCATGAGAAGAGGAGAGGACACATGGGGACACACACAGGGAGAGAGCCATGTGACGGGAGATGGGAGTGACGTCTCAACAAGCCAAGGAACACCAGTTTGAAAGGCACCGGGTTTGTACTAATTTGCTGTGGCGGCCCCAGGACACTGACACACTCACAAAAGGAAGAGAGAAGGAAAACCATGTGCACAGGCCACGAACCAACAACTAAACCAAAAGATGTTTCCACCCTTCAAGTGGGAAACGATCTCTACTGCATCGCTGTCAAACTTGGGAGTGCTCAGCTTCACCTGGAAGGCTTGTTAACACACAGATTCCTGGGCCCCACCTGCAGAGTTTCTGGTCACCCGGGTCTGGGGTGGGGGCCGGAGAATCTGCACCTCTAACAGGTCTCCAGCTGCCGAAGCTGCAGGGCCAGGGACCACCCTTTAAGAAGCATGCTCCAAACAGAGGCAAGCCCTCGGCACCCGCTCCCCAAAGCTGCCACCTGAGAAGCACCACTTCCTTCTTCACAGGTTAGCCTCTCAGGTAAGGTTTTCTTTTTTTAACAAAATGTTCTACAACTAACAATTTAAAAAAGAAACTTCAAGAAATCTGCAGTGTCTCCTCTCCTCCCAAAATACCTTAGACTGTGTAGGAGACATCTGTTGTTTTTGCCTGCCTGGGCTCCAGTCCTCCTTCTGCTCATCTCTCCTGGCTTTCCTTTGGGGACCTACCTTGCCCCACTCCTAGCCCACGGGGTTCACGGCCATAGATAACACCTAGCACCGGGGATCCACACCAACCGAGCAGAGTGACTGGTTCCAGGATGGGCACCTGCTAGGCCCCTTAGACGAAATTCGGGGAGAAATGATGAAACTATTGAGAAAAAGCAGTTCTTTCCCCTAGAATTGCAGAGGTGGGAGGACGGGGGAGCACCAGCAGCTTTTCCGGCACTCATGGGGAAATCCTGCCCAGGGACATCCTCAATAGTGGACAGGAAAGCCTGGAGTAGCCAGGGAGGGAATTCCCTAAGCTGCCCTCTGAGCCCCTGGATGCAGCTATACCTGAAGCTGCCCTACCAGAAAATCCATGCCTTATTTTTTCCACTGCAGAGCGAATAAATTCTTGTGATTCATAGACAGACAGGCAGATAATTTACTTAGCTGGTTCGAACTGGCTTTCTCTGGACGGCAACCACAGGATTCCTGACTAATACAGATCTCAATACTGTCTTCCAGGAAGCAGGGAGCTGAAGAGGGATGAACCAAGTGACATCAAGGACCCTTCCCGGTCAGGACTCAGCGCACTTACACGTCACAGGAGCAAAAGTGTGAAGGAAGCTCTAATTTGGGGAAAGGTGCTCAGAATCCAAAAGCAGATCCTGGATCAAGAGCTAAACCGTTAAGGAATTCCTCGGAAAGACTTTCCAGAAACGGTGACCTCATCCGTCAGGAGGCATCTGGCTGGAGTAACAGGAGCCCAACTACAAGTGGCTCGAGCCATCGGGACACGTGTTCTTTACTTAAGGAAGAGGCCGAAGGGTGGGCGGCGGCAGGGGCTGCCTCGGAGGCACGTTCGCGTCATCAGGGCCCCGGCGGCGCGCCAGCTTTCCGCGCCACCTCCTCCGCAAGCTGGCAGGCTCTCCCCGCGCTGCCGCGCCACCAGTCATCGAGTCCTCACACGACTGCATCCCAAGCAGGAGAGAAGGACGAGCAGAAGGACCCTCTCTGCCATATTCCTTCCTCCTCAAAGAGACAGCTGTCCAAAGAAACACTTTTCTACCTCATTGGCTAGACCCTGGTCACATGGCCACGTCTACACCAATCACTGGCAAAGAGGGAGCTGGTTGACCCCCCCCCCCAGCGGCGACCAATCAGGGTCCGCTGCTGGAGCTAGGCCCCTCACCTCCAGAACGAATGTTATTCTGGCAAGGAAGCCACGTGGCTGCTGGGCAGGCGACCAGGGGTGTCTGCCGTAGGGAATATTCATTCTGTCCATCCCTCCGCGCACCACGTACCCACCAGAGACTTCCGACCACGGAAGTGATCCTTCCAAGCTTGAAAAGGTTCAGCCCTGACCACAAGCCCTGTTGCAAAAGCATCTGAGCCCCATTCCCCTGTGGGTTCCAGTGGGGGACCCAGAGATGTCAGAAATGCTGAGGGCGGGAGGGCATCGTGACCCAAACTGTTCGACTTCCCCCCGCAGACCTCTTCGGAGTCAACAGCCGAGAGGGTTGCCGCCGCCTTCCCGCCCCGCAGGTGCCCACCTCCCCAACCCTCCATTAATCAAGATCCAAAGCCAAATCCCTCCACAGCCGCCGACCATCTGCAGTTGTTCGCACACCTGTGTCCTGTTCCCAGGAGCGCCCGAGGTGCTAATGAAGGCGGCAGGCCCGGGACACGGCCGTGCAAAGTCTGGCCAGTCCAACCTCAACGAAGCTTCACAGTCCGCATCCTGAGGCTCGCAAACCAAAGGCAGGGAGAGCGGGGCCTCCCCTGCCACTAGCTCAAGATGATGAGGTAGCAGATCCCAGCTACTCTTGCTGTCTTCATTTGGAACCCCCGGAAGCAGATCTGAGACAAGAATTAGAGTGCAGGTGATCGATCTGGGAGGTGACCCCAGGAAACATCGGGCAGGGTGTGGAGCCAGGAGACAGGGAAGGAGTCCATAGAGGGTGTGTTATCAAGGAGAGCAGGGCGGTAGCACACAGCGCTGGGGGCCACCCAGTTCCATCCTGCCGGTAGCCCTGGGAGCCAGTGGAGAAAACACTGGGCGTTATCCCACCCCAAGGAGAATTCAAGGACTCCCGGCATTCATTAATTCCTGGCACTTTTGTTGAACCCTACACACAAGGGCAGTGCTTCCAAATGGCCCACAGGTGTCAGCAGTGGGACGGTGGGCCCCAGAGGAATGGCAAAGGGTGCCCGCAGGGGGTGAAAGTGCCTTCTACACTTGCCAAATCTGCCTTGGTCTCCAAGCTGCAGACTCTGCATGATCCTGTGATAAGGCACCATGGAATCAAGAAGAACCCACCCCAGATGGGTCCCTACAGCACCAGCAACACCACTTGCAGTGGCCCGGAAGGAGTTTGCCTTTTGCAGCCCGGCAGGCACCTCTGACCTTACCCCAGTACTCAGGACCCATCACAGGAGCCCCACTGAGCAAAGTGATTAAAACCAACAAGCTCTAGAGCAAGACCGCCTGGGTCTGAATCCCAGCTCTGCCACTCAGGAGTTGTGTGGCCTTGACTGAGTTACTCAACCTTTCTGTGCCTTAGTTTCTTTTTCTGTAAAACGGGAATCATGATAGTCCTTCCACGTGAGGACTTGTGAGGATTAAATGAGTTAATATGCGTAAAGCGCTTTCATACCTGACATGACGTCAGCCCTTCACAAATGTAGCTAACCGGGGGCGCCTGGGTGGCTCAGTTGGTTAAGCGACTGCCTTCGGCTCAGGTCATGATCCTGGAGTCCTGGGATCGAGTCCCGCATCGGGCTCCCTGCTCGGCAGGGAGTCTGCTTCTCCCTCTAACCCTCCCCTCTCTCATGTGCTCTCTCTCTCTCTCTCTCTCTCATTCTCTCTCTTTCAAATAAATAAATAAAAATCTTAAAAAAAAAATGTAGCTAACCTGGGTCTCCCCATTCGTTTCTCATCAACTGCCCCAGCAAACACCCTCTAAGAAACAATAGGATTGTCAATATCCTTTCTACCTAATGCTGGTACAGCACTTAGTATTTTATGATGCATGTGATTACCCAGCATTATAACTGCCAGTCCCCAAAGGCCTACAAAGCACTGGGCACAGTCATGCATCAAACACACATTCACTCTAACCCTACAGACCATGAGCTCCAGGAGAGCCGGGACCATGCTGGAATGATTCTTCATCACCCTCCAGTGCTAAATGGAGTGTAGGGCTGGCTAAGTAAACGGAGGAATCACCAATCCTATAAACCCTACTAGGTAGACCTTACCCCCATTCTACAGAGGAGAAAGCTGAGACTCAAGGAAGGGCAGACCTAGGTCTGAAGCGTGGTTCTTCCTACTGCGCCCGTGCAGCCTTCATACTGGACCCCCCCGATCACCCTACCAGATAGACAACACTTTTACTAACGACATAATCTTGGGCAATTTGCTGACCTTTTCTGTGTCTGCTTCCCCATCTGCAAAATAGCAAGGACAGTAGTCCCTCCCTCAGGAGGTGGTTGTGTGTGTAAATGTTTCGATGTGTAGAAAGAGCTTAGAGCAGTGCTGGGCACAGCAGGTACTCAAGAAATGTCAACTCATATCATCAATCCCATTAAACTTGAAGAGGTTAAGCAGCCGGTCTAAGGCAGAGCTGGGTCTGGACGCCAGGGTACTAACTCCCAGGGATGGGTCCATAATTTGGTCTGACACAACTCTGGGACTCCACAGCCACAGGCAACTTTGACCCCCTTCCCTAGGAGCACACTACCGAATGGGTGGAAAGTTGATCCTGCTGCATTAAAATGAAAACCAAATAGGAATATTTGAAATTGCACACAAAGATGTACATACCAGGACTCTCACCACTACATTTTTTTCCTATAAGGCAAAGACTAGAACCAGCACAAATGTCCATCACAGGGTAAAATGGGACTTTGGACTGATAGCAAGCTAAGAGCAGAAGTATGCACTGGAAAACCTAGACCCTGTTTTCTCCCCTGAGATGGAGAACTGGCTGTACTAACTTTGAGTTTGGTGTAAAACCAGGGGAACCCCGTATTTGCAGGCATTCCCTGAGAAAGAAGTGCATACTGCTAATATAATTTTTGCTATAGATAAGCTACCTGTTCCCCAATCCATTTGCCCTTTGTGCGGGGCCCACGGCCAGAGTACACTTCCCAGCCTCCCTTGCAACTCGGTGTGGCCACATGACTGAATTCCAACCAGCGGAATGCTAGAAGAGAGGCATGCTCCTGCCACACGTGGCCCATTAAAGACTCCCACACGATGCCCAAGTGCTTGCTCTTCCCTGTGGCAGAGACTGGGGTGGGGGTAAATGAGTCTCAAGAATGAATAATCCTGGGTCCCTGAATCACCACGTGGAGGGCTTACTTCACACCCGGACTGAACCCTTGCATGGGAAAGAGATCAAGTTCTATTGGACTAAGCCCACCCTGATAGAGTAAGTGCTTCCCAGAAACATGACAGAAATCCAAAATATCAGGGCACCTGGGTGGCTCCATGGGTTAAGCATCTGCCTTTGGCTCAGGTCATGATCCCAGTGTCCTGGAATCAAGCCCCATTTGGGGAGTCTGCTTCTCCCTCTCCTTCTGTCACTCCGCCTGCTTGTGTGCTCTCTCTCTCTCTTTCTCTGTCAAATAAATAAATAAAACCTTTAAAAAAAAGAAATCCAAAATATTAAAAAGGCATAGCACAGCCAGAAGGCATTGGGGAACTAGGGGTCAAGGATGAAGAACCTACTTTTTTTTTTTAAAGATTTTTTTATTTATTTTTTGACAGAGAGAGACACGGCGAGAGAAGGAACACAAGCAGGGGGAGTGGGAGAGGGAGAAGCAGGCTCCCCGCTGAGCAGGGAGCCCGATGCGGGGCTCGATCCCAGGACCCTGGGATCATGACCTGAGCCGAAGGCAGACGTCTAACGACTGAGCCACCCAGGCACCCTGAAGAACCTACTTTTTGATAAATACCTCTTTTATACTTTGGGCATATTTATACCGTGTGCCTGCTTTCAATTTAAGAAAACAAAAAGAAAAATTTAAGTGGCCAGAAAAAGCCAGGAAAGATTTGAGAGCCTTTCTAAAAGAAATCCCATCAGAGATGCGGTTGGTCTTTGTCCTGGCCTCACCTTAGAAGCATCCCTGGGAGGAAGGAAGTATGTTCTCCGGTGCTGCCCCAATACAGACAGGGACGAGGCCTGGCTGCGGCGGAGGAGGAGGGAGGTCTTCAGTCCCTTAGGAAGCCAAGGGGTCCTGCCTCTGATAAGTCAGTCTGCCATATAACTCAGTGGTGGAAGAAAGGAAATAGGCAGCTACTTCCTAAGGTCCTAAATACCAGAGAAGGGCTGGCACCCTGAAAAGTCTACTTAAAGTGGACTCAGGGCAAAGATGTAGACTCACCACATTATAATAAAGATACAATTAACCTAGAACATAATTAACACAGAATTGCCGTATGACCCAGCAGTCCCACATCTGGGTATACACCCAAGAGAACTGAAAACAGGTGTTCAAACAAAAATGTGTGCACAAATGTTCACAGCAACATTAATCATGACAGCCAAAAAGTAGAAACAACCCAAAGGTCTGTCAACGGATGAATGGGTAAACAAAATACGGTCCGTCCCTGTGACGGAATATTACTCAGCCATAAAAAGGAATGAAGTTCTGAACCATGGTACAACTTGGATGAACCTTGCAAACATGCTGAGTGAAAGAAGCGAGTCACAAAAGCCTGCAGAGTGTATGATCTCATCTGTATGAAATACAGAACAGGCAAATCTATGGACAGAAAGTAGATTAGTGTTTGACAGGGGCTGGAGGGAAGGGGAATGTTCATGGGTATGGCTTTATTTTGGGGGTGATGAAAATGTTTTGGAACTAGATAGAGGTGATGTTGCACAACTATGTAAATATACTAAATGCCACTGAACTGTATACTTTCAAACGACTTAAATGGTGAGCTTGTGAATTTTAACACCAAAAAAATAAAAGAAGAAGGCATGACTAGGACTTTATCTAGAAAAGTGAAATAGAAATTTTGCAAATAAGACTTTCTTATAGCTCACAAAATGCAAATTATAACTGCAACTATACACCAATCTTTAGACTAAAGCATGAATAAAATGTGGAGAGTAATCATGAAATTCATCCAACAAAATCGTTAAGAGCAGGAAGCAATGTCCTTTCCTTCGCATTTGACTTTGGTAACATGACCATAAAGATGCACGTTTTTGCTAAAATATATCAGGGCATCATTGATTTCCCCAAGGTCATCTTTTAATCCTTTGATATTCAAATCATTCTATTTTGAGGCATCTATTAAATTAGCAGTTTGGTCGATTTCCTTTTCCTCAAGTGCTAACTGCTCTAACCCTTGAGAGTCCCTCATTGGTCAATGGTTTTGTGGTGGGTCGGGCAGTTTGCCAACATCACTTTCATTGACTTCCCAAAATCCTACATTTCTTGCAAGACCCGCAATTTCACTTTATGATCTGCACTGAATTTACAGTTCATTATAATTTATTGAATCTACAGTTCCTGCCCGATCCTTTGAAAATATCAATAAAATGGGATGGATGGGGGTAAACGTGACCTTTCACCGCAGTTCTCAAATGTGGATAATTTTGCCCCCCATGAAACACTAGTCAATGTCTGGAGCCATTTTTAGTTGTCACAACTCGTGGCGGGGCAACTACTGGCCTCTAGAGAACAGCGTCCAGGGATGCTGCAAACGTGCTATAATGCACAGAACGGACCCCCACAACAAAGGGGCATCCCACTCAAAACATCAGCATTGCCAAGACCGGGAAACCCTGTCGTACAAGGATGTTGGGTGGGAACCAAATTTATAGATGGTCGGGTCACTGGGAAGTACTTGATGTTATGACAGTTTTGAAGCCCCAGACACCGTATCAGGGCAGTAATTCCAAGAAGGAATATTCCCATGTTGAGGAATCCCCAGACGGCTGTCCTGGGTCCCTATTTATGGGAAGTCTGGTTCCTGTGGCGCTTTCCTTAGTTGCTCTGGCTGCCAGGATACCCGAGTCAAATTTACAGCCAATCTCTCGGTGTGTGTTTCTCATACAGACCCACCCCACCGTGACACTAACTATTCAGCTGCCCCCCTGGTTCCCTTTTCCCTAGTTGTTTTAATCTCATTTGCATACACTGGCTTGAGTCCACAATGGAGGAGAGCAGGGATAAATAAGCAAAAACAAAACAAGCAGCTCAACCTCCTATTTAGCCAAATGGGGCAGAGAAGCATATTGCCCCCCTTGGAATCACACACACCCATTGCTCCCTTCACCCCCACCCCGCTAAAGGGTGTGCAGGGCGGTTTTCTCCCCTCCTCCTGAAATAGCAGGTGCCTAGTTATAGAACAATAGCATGAGGCCTTGGCAGCAATACGGTTTTTCTTATGCAGCTTGCTCAGAGGGAAGGTGTTACTGGGGTCCACATCAAGACAGTTTCACCCACCTCAATAGACTACATTGTCCTGGAAGCCTGAGCCACAGCCCTTGGACTCAAAGAGTGCTCCAGAAGGTGCCATTTTCCCAACCTCATTGGATCGCCCAGGTACCATGTCCTCCTTCCAATCTCCGCTCCCACAAGTTTTCCACATTCCACCAGACCTTCAAGGCCCAAATCAAGTCACACCTCCTCCCGGAAGCTTGCCCACAACTGCCCATGGCTCTCCCTTCTAGGAATTTCTACTGTTCCCCCTTTTGCTGAGTTGCCTTGTTTCAGGCAGGGCAGTTTTAGGACCTTCCCAGGTCCCTGGCATTCTTTCTTTTACAGGCTTCCACTGTACTGAACATATTGAAAGGCTCCTATAACTCACATGACATAAAATTATTTTGTAAGAGTTAAAGCAAACTGAGGTTGACTGGCCAACATTATATTTTATTTTGTGGTTGTCTGAATACTAGTTTGAGGATTACCACTTTCTTTCGGTATTTGGGACCTAATAACTTTTTCAGATCTCAAACTTTCTTTTCCCTCTTATTTCTAATTTATTTCCAGCTCTGTGTACAGAATAGCAAAAAGTGAGAAACAACCTTGATGCCCACTGATTCATTAAAATGAATGACAGTAGATTACAAAGTCCTATGTCTACCAAAGACAAGATTTAAATACATACTTGATTATTGTAACTACTTGGCAAGGTATTTTTCCTAGCTTTGCTGAGGTTTAATCCCAGATGTATTCATGAGCCCTAAGCACTGTGCCTACAAGACCTGATGGACAAAATGATCTCATTCATCTCTCCGCTCTTTGAAGAGAAGCGGGCGTACCTTATTCTCTCTGAATCCCCATGTGCCAAGTACAGAACAGACTAAGTGCTCATTAAACATTCATCCAACTAGTATTTAACGAGCACTTACTATGTGCCAGGCACTGTTCCAGGTCCTGGGGACACATCCTTGAATCAGACAAAAGAGATTACTGCTCTCGTGAAGCTCATATTCTAGTGCAAAACACAGGTAAATGAATAATTATAGTCTACGTGAGGTGGCCATGAATGCCATGTGGAAAAACAAAACAGGGGAAGGGAGAAAGGGTATTGGGTGCTATGATAGGGCAGGATGGCCAGAAATGCCCTCTGATGTGAGGACAGATGACAAGAATCATGTTGCCTCGAGGAAGTGAGACATACGAACATCAGGAATAGCATTCCAGACATATGGAACAGCACATGCAAAGCCCCTGGGGTAGGTGTGTGCTTGGCCTCTGAGGGACAGAAAGGAGGCCAGTAACTGGTGAAAAGCAAGTAAGGGGAAGGAAGCCTTGTGGGCCATGCTCGGGACTTTGGATTTTTACGCTGAGTGAGCTGGGAGCCATGGGAAGGCCTGGAGCTGAGGAGGGAGTGGAGCTGATTTAACATTTTAACAGGGTCACTCTAGCTACTACATCCTGAAAAACAGACACAAGACGACAAGGAAAAAGGCCTGAAGACCCATTGGGGAGGCCACTGAAGCCTCCAGAACCTGCTGATTGCTCAGCCAAGAAAACATCCAAGCCAGGAGCCCAGTGGTGCCCCTACCCAGTGTCAGAAAATAAGCCCGGTCAGCTTTGTCTCCCAGACCTCTTGGAGGTGCCAGGAGAGGAGAGCCTGCATCACTATCTTGGCCTCCTCCGAGACTGGCAGGACGCCCAGACCAAATCAGTACTGAATGCACAGGGATTTGATCTGCCCTTGTGAAAGCAGTGCTGGGCCCTCCATGAAACAGCAACATCTTGTATGCATGCTAAAGGTTTGTGCTGAACAGAATCCCATAGACTTCCTTCTGAACCTCCAGGCAGTGAGGCTGGGTCACCCCCGGTGCTCACACAGATTTGCGGTTAGGGCAAGAAATGGCCTCCGGTCCTAAGAGGTGGTTTGAGGAAGGAAGGAGCCCCCTTCCTTAACCTTGATGAAAAAGAAGGCTCCATTTGCCAAGATGCATCGCTAAGCATGCCACAGAGCAGTGCATAATACATAAAGTATACTGCTTTTCCTAAAAGAAAAGTAAAGAAAATAAAAACATATATTAGTAGTTACTTGGATGTGCATAAAGAAACGCTAGAAGACTACACAAGAGGCAAGCACTTCTATATAATATGACAGAGAGCAAAGACCATAATGTGCTGTCAATGCCATCGAGAATATTCGTCCAAACTCCGATAATGCATTTCCGCATCTCTGTCACATGTCCCTGGGACGCTGCTGGAAACCTCACCATTCAGGGGCGCCCGGGTGGCTCAGTCATTCGGCGTCTGCCTTCGGCTCAGGTCATGATCCCAGGGTCCGGGGATCGAGCCCCGCATCGGGCTCCCTACTCCACGGGAAGCCTGCTTCTCCCTCTCCCACTCCCCCTGCTTGTGTTCCCTCTCTCGCTGTGTCTCTCTCTGCCAAATAAATAAATAAAATCTTAAAAAAAAAAAAAAAACCTCACCATTCAGGCTATGTATTAAAAAAAAAAAAAAGTTCAGTTTATCACAGCATTCCAAATATCGATCTCTTGAACAATGAATGAATAATCTAGAGGGTCGGGACCTCTCGCTACAGATGGTTTTAATTCTTTGTAATTGAGATGAAACCCACATAAAATAAAATAAACCATTTTAAAGTGAACAATTCAGTGGTATTTAGTACCTTCACAGTGTCATGTAATCACCAGGACATTTTCTTCAGCCCGAAAGTAAACCCCACACCCATGAGCTGTCACTTCCCCCATTTCTCCCCCCAGGCCCTGGCGACCACCAGACTGCATTCTCCCTCTCTCTCTATATATATATAGATTTACTCCTGTTCTGGACATTTCATGTAAGTAAGCTCCTACAGAATGTGGCCTTTTGTGTCTGGCTTCTTTCGCTCAGCATCATGCTTCTGAGGCTCATCCATGGTGTAGCACGTGTCTGCACTGCATTCTTTTTATGGCTCAGTAATATGGCTTTGTATGGAGAGACCACAATTTGTTTATCCATCCATCACTTGTAGACATTGGGATTGTTTCCACCTTTGGACACTCTGAATAGTGTTGCTGTAGACATTACAGACAGGGCTCTGTTTAAGCTCCTGTTTGCAATTCTCTTGGGTATAAACCTAGAAGTAGAAATGTTGAGTGATTCTAATTAAAAAAAAAAAAAAAAAAGCTCCACCAGAATTAGGATTCCTCCTGTCCTACCCAACCTAAGCATGTCCCTCTTGAAGATTAGGGAACATATGGGGCCATCAAGCTTCATCACGGGGTCCTCGGTGGCCCAGCTGGAGGGGCTTGCTGGGAAAAGCTGATGATGACCCTTCTGTAATCACAGTCTTGGTCTCTGCCCAAATCCGGGTCATAGCCAACAAAGAGGAAGAACACAGGGTGAGGGCTGCCTCTCTCCCAGCCTAGAATGCCACGGCGTGGGTGCTTGAGATTTTTAGATTTCATTTCTGCACTAGAAATCTAGAAGCCAGATACAAAATGCTACATCACCACAGCAAAGGAAAATCACTCTAAAAGCTCTCAGTCACAAGGATTACTTGCACAATACTTTGTACGCCAGGCCCTTTTTTTCTCACGATGAGGGGGAGGAGGAGTGGTTTGGGGGGTTGCCTTTTTTTCTCTTTTAAAATGTTTTTAAATTAAACTACTTAAATGAATAATAAATGCACATGGCGCAAAACTGGGAAGGTACAAACGGGTACCTCCCCGCCTGTCCCCCAGCCAACACTTTCACTGGCCAAGAGGAGCTACTGGTCTCCCAGGAAGCCCTGATCAGCTACTCCACACAACTGCAAACAGATATATGTGGGTTTTTTAATTTTGTCCACACACCCACTGTTCCCCTTCTCTTTATCCACCTACCAGCACACCTTAGGGTTTTTAAACATGGATCTGCTTCTTTTTTTAACCGCTGCAAAATAGTTCCTTGCTTGGATATATTATAATTTATGTAATCAGTTTAGGCCCTTTCCAAAAATTCTACAACGAATAATCGCTGCCATCACTATTAGAACAATTGATACATTTTGCATGTGTGGAAATGTAACTAATTGATAGATATCTCGGCATGGGATCCTGGGGCAAAGGTATGGACACTATCAATTTTTTTTTTTCTTTAGAGACAGAGGGAGCACATGAGCTCGAGTGGAGGGGGAAGGCAGAGCGGGGAGGGAGAAAGAGAATCTCAAGCAGACTCTGCTGAGCAAGGAGCCCAATGCAGGGCTCAACCTCATGACCCTGAGATCATGACCTGAGCTGAAATCAGGAGTCATGCCTAACTACCTGAGCTACCCAGGCATGCCTGGATGGTATTAATTTTAATAGATAATGATTTTCAGTGCATTTTGGAATTAAGGGAGGAGAATGGAGAGTCTGTGCGGAAAAGAGATTCTCGATGTGCAAAATATATCCCAAGCACTGAAGCTCAGAACCACCTGGGAGGTAAGGGCTGGTACCCCCAGCCTGGGCTCCATTCACTGCCCACGGCCCCACCACACCGCAGGTAAGTCCTACGCCACCCAGCCAGGCCGGCCGGGCCATGGTTGGCACTCTGCCTTCCAGCCCGTGAACTGTAACTGCCCGGAATCTGTTGACTTATGGTTCTGCTCTGATACCCATATTAATCACCATAACTTTTAATTGCACTAATACAAGCATCATATGTTGCTAATTACACAATGCAGATGAAAAACTCTTCTAGATGAACTTAACAGCTCAATCTAATCAGCGTGGCAAGCCGTGTTTTAATTACAAACCTGAGCGGACAGGGAAGGCTTCTGCATGGCCTAGCGGCTCAGGGGCCCCATGGCTGCAGCTTGTGAAACACAGGAATCCCAGCCGGTGGCTACAGCGCCCACGGCAGCTGCGGGCCCGACGGGGGAGGCAGGCGATGCCCCCTGCCAGCCCGCGGCCCGGGGGTGGCCCAGCCCGGCCCCTCCTGGCCACACATCTGTGCAGCCTCCTTTCCAGCCCAGAAAAGGAATCACCGACTCCTTCTCTCGGGAGCTAATCAAAGAAAGGCGTGTAATCGGTGACCTTTTCTAGAACATCCTCTAACATCCCGTCAATTTGCCCACACTCACGGAGCAGAGAGAATCCGGCCACAATAAGAGAGTAATTTCAGGGGCGCTGCAGGATGGAAAAGGATCTCAGCTCTTGTTTTCTCAGCAAAGACACAAAGAGCCCGTCAAGACTGAGGGCCAGAGAAAGAACCAGAGGGAAGGGTATTAAGAGCTGAGTTTTGTGTCCCCACAATCCACATGTGGAAACCCGAGCCCCCGTGTTGCTGTATTTGGTGACAGCGCCTTTATGCGGGTGAGAGGTGAGGTGGGACCCAGGGGTGGGGCCCAATCCAGCAGGACTAGTGTCCTGATAAATCCTGATCTCTGACTTCCAGCCTCCAGAACTAAATATCTGTCGAGGTGGTGACAGAGCAAGGGCAGCAGGGAAGGGACACCTCCCCTGTGGACGAAGGGGCCGTGGCACGCAGGATGAAGACCTCCGGCAAAGATGTCCACGCCCTAATCCCTGGAACCTGGGAGTGTGACCTTATATGGCGAAAGGGACTTGCAGCTGAGATTAAGTTCAGGGTCCTGAGATGGGGATATTCTCCCGGCTGTCCGGTGTCCCAGTGTGATCACAAGGGTCCTTCTAAGAGGCAGGCAGGAGGTCATTCAGAGAGTAGAAATGTAAGGATGAAGCTGAGGTCAGAAAAGACAGAACACGCTCTGCAGCTGGCCCTGAAGGTGGAGGAAAGAGCCACAAGCCAGGGAATGCCGGTGTCCAGTGGAGACAGAAGAGATGAGGAAGCGGGGGGGAGCTCCCCTAGATCCTCCAAAAGGAACGCAGTACTGCCCACACCTTGACATTAGCCCAGCAAGACCCAATTTGAACTTCAGACTTCCAGAACGGTCAGATAAGAAATCCATCTTGCTCTAAGCCACCATGTTTGTGCTAACTAGCTGCAGGGGAACTAGACTAACACAGTGACCAACGTCTCCTCCATGTCCATAAGGGAGCGGGCAGAAAGAGCACTCAGTGTAGGACTGGGGGGAAGGGCAGGGCCAGAGAGGCCCTGAGACACAGGCGAGAATGGGAAGCTGGGGCCTCCCAAGGGGAGCACACCGCGTCTGGAGCCCAGTGGCAGCAGCATCTGGGAGGCGAGCTTCCTCACTGCAACAGGAGGAGATGAAGCCCCGGACAGAAAGGTGGTGACAGAGCAAGGGGAGCAGGGAAGAGACACCTCCAGCCTGTCTCCCCCCCGGCTCTTGGATCTGCAGCCTGGTCTCCCATTGGCCGCATCCGACGGGAGTTGAAAGGCAAACAGGTGCAGGTGATGGATGCAGCCTCGTGAGGACCAGAAAGGCTGAAGAATGGATCTGGGGGGAGGGCAACTGAGAAATAGCCCACGCTCCTCTTTGAAACACAGTCGGCTCTCTTTAGCTCTCTCAAGCCTGGCTGCTATAGCATGGGCAGCTGTGGTTGTGGCCTGACCAGCAGTCACACCTTCCCCTGGTGACCGTGGCGCTGTTTTCCTTTGCAGGACTCCCCTCCATGCTTTGTCCGAGTGGACTGATTCTATAGGAACAAGACCCAGACCGGGCCAGCCAGAGTCACCGTAGTTGGGACAGGGATTGTCACATGACCCAATGCTAGCCAATGAGAGCCAGACTTGAGAACTTTTTAAAAGTCTCCAGGCAGACCCAGAAGAATTGAAAATCAGGTGCTCAAATACTTGCAGGTAAGAACGTTCACGGCGGCACTATTCACAACAGCCAAAAGGTGGAAAGGACCCAGTTGTCTGTCAACAGATGAATGGATAAATGAACTGGTCTACCATTGGCTGGACCGCGATTCCCCGCCATGGAAAGGAAGGAAGCGTGGACACCTGCTACAATGTGGATGAGCCTTGCAAACCTTGTATCAGTGAGAGAAGCCAAACACAACAGGTTACACAGTGTATGATTCTCTTTATATGAAATGTCCGGAATAGGTAAATCCGTAGAGACAGAGCATAGATTGTCTCCAGAGGCTGGCGGGGGGGGGGCCAGGAATGGGGAATGACTGCTAACAGCTCTGGGGTCTCCCTTTCGGGGTGATGAAAATGTTCTGGAACTAGACAGAAGCTGTGCTTGTGCAACATTGTGAATGTACTAAAAAAAAAAAAAAACATGGAACTGTATGTATGCTTTAAACATGGTTAATTTTATGTTATGTGAATTTCACCTCAATTTTAAGAAAAATAGTGGAGGAAGAACTGCTTAAGGGCGGGGACTCTCTCCCTGCCCGCCACGCCCCCCCCCCCCCCCCCCCCCCCCCCCCCCCCCCCCCC
>NW_027397103.1:13582958-13611130 GCF_003265705.2 Callorhinus ursinus | reverse complement strand
CAGGAGAAAAGAGAGATAACACCAAATCCATTTGTTTCCCGTTGGAACAAGCAAGTGATTTGCAGGCTCCTTTGTGTCTTCATTACAGACCATTCATGAATGAAGCAGCCGCATTTTCATCATGGTGCCCCCACCCCCAGGGTTCACTTTGCAGGGGAGCCCAGCCTGCTCAGATACCCAGAGTAGATGGTTAAATAAAGGGTCAGGGTGGCCGGCACAGGAGAGAGGGCACCTCTCACTCATCCCTGCCAGCTAGAAGCCATTTGTTATATTTGGTGACAGAGGAAGCCAGGCTGAGCGCTCAGAAGGTGAACTGTGAGGGGCAGTTCAAAGGGAGGGCGAAAGGCGGGTGGGGGCTGCCTGAACGTGCACATGGCCCTCCTGTGTTTTGGATGCCCTGGTTTCCCATCTCGTTCCTCAGAGTTCTCCCAGCAGGACTCAGCCTCCAGGCCCCTGGACCAATATGCTGTGCACTGGAGACAGCTCAGAAACCCAGACAAGAGGAAATGGGTCTGCAGGGAGCAGGTGGGGTTGCAGGGAATGCTATGCTCAGGGAAGTCTGCAGAGTTTAAGGCTGTCTTTGGGGAAGGGAGGGGCACAGGAAGACAACACAGTGGACAGCTGGTTGGAGGACAAATTTCTGGAGCAGGGGGCATTTGAAATTCCCAACAGAGCCCCATACACCCAGCTAGGCGCCTGAGACCTCCACTTAAAGCAAGCTTCGCAAATCAAACATGCCTCTGCACCTCCTCTGCCCTTGGACCACCCCACAAGAGGTGATACAAGTCAGCTCTTCTAAGAGCTCAGGCCCAGACTCTGACCCCTCCCTTCTCCCCACCTCCACTGCCACCCCAGGTCCAAGCCGCCAGCATCGCCATGGCCTGCTCTCCGGTCTCTACCGTGACCCCCCCAACCCTACCCCACCAGGCATTGTTCTCTCTTCTACACCACAGGGAAGTGAAACTTTTAAAATGGGAATCGGTCCAGACCACTCACCGCTCAACCCCCCAGGGAGTCCCCACTCTACTCAGGATAAAAGTCAAAAGCACTGCAGTGACCCACTGAGCCCTTTGTGATCCAGCCTCATCACCAGTCTGATCTCCTCTGCCCTAGGGACCCTCAGGCCACACTGGCCTCTTTGCAGTTCCATTAACACACCTGGCAGCTCCCACCCCAAGGCCTTTGCACTTGCTGCCCCCACAGCATCCCTTCCCCCCGAGAAAGCCTAGAGATTTGCTCCTTGATGTTGTTGGGATCTCTCCTCCAGCACTGTCTTCTCAGCCAGCTCTCCTCTAACCACAAGCACCCTCTGTACAAAGGGAAGTCCCCCCAATCCAGGATTCCCCAACACCCTCCCTGCATAATTTTTCTTTATAGCAATCACTTCTGCCACTAGAATCTCTACTCACAAGAGAACCAGGATTTTTGCCTACCTCCTTCGTTCATATGTCCCCAGAATCCAGAACAGTGCCTGACACAGATAGTAAATACTCAATAAATTAGCATGGGTTGAATGAAAAAATGATGTTCAAGCTCCTGAGCAGGTACAGAGGAGATTCACAGAAAAAAAAGTCTGGAAAGACACTCACACAATTCTCAGAGTAGTTACCTCCGGGGAAGGAGAGGAGAACTCAGTATTGGGAAACATTTTAATTTTCTACCAGGAGAGAATATCTATGTACAACTTGTATCATTACATTTTTTTAAATAAAATCAATAGACTTTGTATTCCATAGTATAAAAGAGAAAACTCTTGGAACAAAGAAGAGCTGCCACACAAGAAAGAGGTCTGTCTGAGTCACTGAGACTCAGCTCTGCCAAATGGTTCAGGCCAATGACCAACAGGGCTTGAGAAACAAGGGACGAGTGTCTTCACGCTCCCAGGCGTGTCCGCACGGTGGTGGCCAGGAGTGGGCCAGGAGAAGAGGGGCTTCAGAGGGGATGGTAATCCCTGCTCCCGGCCCTGCTGTTGGACCCTGGGGCAGAGACCAGCAAACTGAGTAAATGCCCCTCCCCAGGGCCCCCACAGCATGAGGTGACAAGGGACTGAAACAGGACGGCCCCCTACACCCTGGACAGCGCCATCCCGGTGACCAGGCTACTCTTCTGCCTCACCAGAGCAGAGCCAAAGAGCCTAGCTGGCCCCAGGGCCACCCCCAGGGACACTGAGTCCCCAAGCCTGTGCCCTGCTGAGAAACGGCTGCCGCCCTGGGTTAGCCAGCCCGGCGCTGAGGCAGAGATAGACGCCCCTTGTGCCTATTCAGGCTTATTTCTTTATTTCCTTATTTCCTCTCCTAAATCCCCCAGGCTCTGACCTGCCTCTGTGCTCAAGGGAGGGAGCACAAGCCCTCCTCTTCAGTGTGGAGGCTCCCTTTCCAAATCAGATCGATTTCCAAATGTTATTTGCCTCACGTAAACTGCTGACCCACACCTCGGTGGGCACCCAAGTGTCAGGAGGCACACAGAAGGGGACCCCCCCAAAGGCTGAATTCGCTCAGAGGGGGTCCAGGGAGGGTGCTCACGGTTATGGCATGAAGGGGTATAGAAGGACCTGGGATGGCAGGTGGGACAGCCGTGTGCCCTGGGACCCCCACACAAAGCTGAAAACCAGCTCTGTGGAACCCAGGGGAGGAAAACCTTTTTACCATGGGGGTGCAGAAGGGGGCCCTCCTTCCAGCAACGCTCAGAAAGAAACCGCCCCTGCCAATGACCCTGCATGGCTCCCCACTGCTCTTACATAAGATCCAAATTATCCTTATGCATGTGGTAGACCACAATTCAGCCATGAAAAGGAAGGAAGCACGGACACCTGCTATAACCTGGATGCACCTCAAAAACATGATGCTCCGTGAAAGAAGCCAGACACAAAAGACCACATAGTGTCTGATTCCATTGATAGGAAATGTCCCGAAGGGGCAAACCCAGAGGCAGAAAGTAAATCAGTGGTGGCCAGGGGCTGGGGGAGGGAGGAATAGGGAGCGGCCGCATAAAGCTGATAGGGTCTCCTTTGGGAGAATGAAAACGTCCTGGAACTAGATAGAGGTGATGGTTGTACAACACCGTGGATGTACTAAATGCCACTGAATTGCACGCTTTAAAATGGTTAATCTGTACATGAATCTCACCTCAATAAATTGTTTTAATCCAAATTCCTTCCCTTAGTCTGCAAGGCCCTGCATAACCTGAGCCCTGTCCATGTCTCCGGCTACATCTAACGTCCCTTCGGCCCATTCGCTACTTAACTGATACTGGTTACACTGGACATCCCAGGCGAGCCATCAAGGAGATCCGAGTTCTAATCCTGCCTCTGCACCATCTACGTACCTCAGTTTCCCCAGCTGTTAAATGAAGGCACTGGGTTAGCTGACAAGTGGGAGATGCAGGTTCAAATATCTAGAGCCCCACTGTCCAATACCTTAGCTAGTAGCCACGTGTGGCTGTTTAAAGTTAAATTTAAATATATGTGAATGATAATGAGCTGGAATCATAAATTCAGTTCCTTTCACTGGCCACATTTCAGGTGCTCAACAGTAGCACGTGGCTAGCGGCTACCACCCTGGACAGTGCACACAGGTAACATCCCCATCATCCTAGAAAGTTCTATCGGACAGTGCTGGCCTGGAGGGCTAGACAGTCAACCTACACAAGCGACGCATTCTAGATGGAATGCAAGCTCCTTGACGGCAGGGGCTATATCCCCCATTCCTGGAACAGTGCCTGGCACATAGTGGGTGCTCACTAAACAGCTTATGAATGAACTGGAGATCATGGCACTGCAGCCAGTTGTCCCTATCTGGGAAGGTGGCCCCATGCTACCAGCCTCTTCAAGGACAAGCCAAACATCCAAATTTTCATACTAAATCTTCTATCTCTTGAATACGGGCTCAAAAATTATTACAGCACTGTGCTGGCCAAGAAGATAGGCCCCAGGGCAGGAGGTGGCCATAAGATGCTGGTTGACGACCACTGGGTTAGCAGGTGGCCAAGGTTCCTCCCGCACGTGCGTCAAGGACAGGGGCTCGCACGACCCTGCAAAGCAAGCAGGTCACAGAAACTCTAAAACTTCCCACTCGCTCCCTCAGGAGCCTCCAGAAGAGACACAGGAGGAAGGAGCCAATTACATTTTCCCGCTTTTAAATATGAGCTCGGCACAGAAACAATGTGCCCAAGCCCCAGGTGAAATTAATATTCTAATTCAAGTCTCTCACATCCATGAAAGCAGCCACTGCCACGGGCTTGGAATGCTAACTACTTGCAATGACCCCTTTTAAGGGGGGTAAAGGAGCAAAAGAATGAAGAGGGAGAGGGGGGCAGGGGGCTGCAGGGAAGGAATATCTGGGTACCAAAGCCACCACCAGGATCAGATGCCAGGAGGACCCCACACCAAGCCTGCTGTCCAGGAGTCAGGCCAGAGACTGTGAGAGGCCACGTTTAAATCACAGACCCCCCCGGGGCGCCTGGGTGGCTCAGTCGTTAAGCGTCTGCCTTCGGCTCAGGTCATGATCCCAGGGTCCTGGGATCGAGCCCCGCATCGGGCTCCCTGCTCCGCGGGAAGCCTGCTTCTCCCTCTCCCACTCCCCCTGCTTGTGTTCCCTCTCTCGCTGTGTCTCTCTCTGTCAAATAAATAAATCTTTAAAAGATCAAGCAATCAATCAATCAGTCAGTCACAGGCCCCCAAGGACAGGCACCAGAAAAGGGCCTGGAGCATCTGGTGCCTCTGAGGAACCAGAAGGACATTATTACATTTGGAAAAAAACTAAGGGGAAAGTGAACCAGCTCCACTGGACCACCATTCCCCAGCTGGAGGTCGGGCCACCCTCCCTCCCACTGCTCACAGCCCTCCTGATGCATCCAGGAGTTAAGCTCCTCCCTCCCCCCCCACCACTCCCCATCCTAGGTCAGAGGTCTTTTAAACACTTTCAAAACATGTCTGCAAATTCTTCTCTGATCAATAGGGGGCATCAAATTCCCTTTCCCTTGATTATGGGCTGACATCTAATGAATAAAATGCAGTGGCAAGTGACCCCGAGTGGCTTTGGAGGCTAGGTCATTGCAATGGACTGAATGCATGAACGAAAAGCATTTTCAAGTGGCTTCGTGAGAAAACTTCTTTTTTTTTTAACATATGTTCTGGATATACAACAAAACTCTACTAAGCCTAGAAAAAATTATAAAATCCTATCACTAAAAATAAATATGTTGGTATCAGCAAATGCTTGCAAAGGGCAGGGCTGTCATAGAAGTACTCGATTAAAATCTAGAATGTTGAGGGAATCAGCCAGCACCACCTCTGATCAGGTCCGTTGCTTGTGACTTGTCGTTTCTGTTAGGGTGACCCACCCAATGTGGTTAATTTCACACTTTTGCCACGGTGTCTGTGTGCAGTTGTTGCTGCCTCTAGAGGGTGGCATCCACGATGTTTTCGTCTTTGACATTCAGCGTTCCAACCCCGAGCCAGGTGCAGGAGATTGAGATCATTTTTGAAACATTTTTGATTGGCAGGGGGGAGGGGAGAGGGAGGGGCAAGGAAGAGCGTCACACACCAGTAATTACTGGCAGATGGCTTCTCCTGTGTCTGATAGCATTCGAGGCCCTGCAAGTAAAGCAAGGAAGGGGGATAAATGAATATCCATACAACCCTGTCCTCGATGAGCTCAGTCTGGAGGGGGAGATGAGATATGCGCAGATTTTCTAGATTTTAGTCAAGCACACAGAATGCCAAAGTCTTGCCAAGGAGAAGCAGTCACTGCCAGAGAAGGGAATCTGAGAAGCCTCCACAAGACTTTGTCAGGACTCTCCTGGTGGCAAGTGACAGAAACCCAACTCAAAGTAGTTTAAGATAAAGTATATTGGGTCAGGTCCTGGGGAAGTTCAAGATCAAGCTCAAATCAGAAACAGCTACTTCTAGGGGCTCTGGCTGGCTCAGTTGGGATAGCATGCCACACTCAATCTTGGGGTCATGAGCTCAAACCCACACTGGGCATGACAATAAAATTTTAAATTTTTAAATTTTTAAATACTGAAAATAAAATTAAAAAAAAATTAGAAATAGCTCCTGCTGGGTACTCCAATACGGTCACCAGAAAAGCTTCCCGCTATATCCCTTGGTTTCATCTTCCACCCTGTGGTGCTTCATTCTCACTCAGGTCCGGAACAGGAGGCAGCTTCTAAGATGCCTGCAATATTCCCCACCTGATGGCATTCACAGCTTTGCACAGTCCTCTCCCCTTGAGTAAATTCCTTCTAACTGACAGAATACCTCAGTGTGGAAGGAAGATCACTTCCCTGATTAGGATGCGAGAGACGGTCACATAGTGGCTTTGATGAAGCCAAATGCCATATGGAGAGAGGGCCACGAGGCAAAGAACTGAGGCCCTTGGCCCAAGAGCCCACAAAACCTGAAACCTGCCACCAACCATGTGAACATAGGAGCAGATCCCTCCCCAGGTAAGCCTTCAGATGAGACCCCAGCCCTGTCTAACACTTTGCCTGCAGCCTTGTGAGAGATCTGGAAGCAGAAGAGGACCCATGCCCAACCTCCTAATCAATAATAAACATGTGTTGTTTTGAGCCATTAGTTTATGGTGATTTGTTACACAGCAATACTAACAGATACCTCCAGGCTCACATCCTACCAGCTTAGCAACTGCAACAGAAAAGAAGGGCCTCCTCCCCAGTGCTTGCAACAAATATCCCAGGGCTGGCCCTCATTGGCCCAGCTTAGGTCATATGCCCAACCGTGATCCAATCCTTGAGGACTTGCTGAGATGCTCTGATTGGTCAGCAAGTCATGAGCCAGCCCATGGAGGAGGAGGAGAAAATTGGCAGTACCCACCCAAACACATGGCCTCAAAGCAGGGAAGCTGTGGTTTCCTGAATGAAAATCAGGGTGTTCTAACAAATTGGACAACCTAGAAGAAAGGGATAAATTCCTAGAAACATACAATCTTTGTAGACTGAATCATGAAGAAATGGAAAATATGAATAGACTGATTACTAGGAATGAAATTGAATCAGTAATTAAAATAGACTCCAAAAAAAAAAAAAATGGGGCACCTGGGTGGCTCAGTCAGTTAAGCATCCGACACTTGATTTTGGCTCAAGTCGTGATCTCAGGGTCATGATCTCAGGGTCGTGAGACTGAGCCCTGCATAGGGCCCCATGCATGGAGCCTGCTTAAGAGTCTCTCTCTCCCTCTGCCCCTTCCCCTACTCTCTCTCTCTCTCTCAAAAACTAATAAATAAAATAAAATTCCCGACAAACAGAAGTCCAGAACCAGGTATCTTCACAGATAGATTCTACCAAATATTTATTGATTTACTTATTTACTTATTTATTTTTGTTGAAGTATAGTTGACACACAATGTTACATTAATTTCAGATGTACAACATAAAGATTCAACAAGTCTGTACATTATACTATGCTCACAAGTGTAACTATCTGTCACCATACGATGCTATCACAATACCATTGAGTATATGCCCTATGCTGTACCTTTCACCCCTGTGACTTATTCATTCCACAACTGAGAGCCTGTGCCTCCTACTTCCCTTCACCCATGCTGCCCATTCCCCCAGCCCTCTCCCCTGTAGCAGCCATCAGTTTGTTCTCTGTATTTATGGGTCTGTTTCTGCTTCTTGTTTTGTTTTGTTTTTTAGCCACCAAACACATTTAAAGAACAGTTAATACCTGTCCCTCTCAAATTATTCCAAAAAAATCGAAGAGGAAAGAACACTTCCAAATTCTTTCTACCAGGTCAGCATTACCCTGATACAAAACCAGAAAAGACAGACAGACAGAAAGGAAGGAAGGAAGGAAGGACGATTAATTAACTAATTAATTACAGGTCACTATTCCCAATGAACATAGAGGCAAAAGTCCTCCACAAAATACTAGCAAACCAAGTTCAACAATACATTAAAAAGATCATACATCGTAATCAGGTGGGACATATTCCACAGATGCAAGGATGACTTAACATATGCAAACCAATCAACATAACACACTGCATTAACAAAGGACAAAAATCATATGATCATCTCAAAATGCAGAAAAGGAAATTGACAAGATTCAACATTCATTTATGATAAAAGACTGTCAGCAAAGTCAGTAGGGAGGGAACATACATACCTCAACATAATAGAGGCCATATATGACAAACCCACAACTAATATCATACTCAACAGTGAAAAGCTGAAAATTTCTCCTCTAAAATCAGGAACAAGACAAGAATGCCCACTCCAGCCACTTTCATTCAACATAGTATTAGAAGTCCACAGTATTAAGCACAGCAATTAGGCAAGAAAAAGAAATAAAAGGGACCCAAATTGGAAAGGAAGAAGTAAAACCGTCACTATTTGCAGAGAACATGAATACTATATATATAGAAAAACCTAAAGGCTCCACCAAAAAAACTATTAGAATAAGTGAATTCAGTAAAGTTGCAAGATACAAAATTAGTATACAGAAATCTGTTGCACTTCTATACACTAGAAATGAACTTATCAGAAAGAGAAATTAAGAAAATTGTATCAAATTTACAATTGTATCATTTACAATTGTATCAAAAAGAATGAAATACCAAGGAATAAGTTTAACCAAGGAAATGAAAGACTTGTGCTCTGAAAACTATAAGGCACTGATGAAAGTAGTTGAAGACAATACAAATAAATGGGAAGATATACTGTGTTCAGGGATTTAGAAGAATTAATAGTACCAAAATGTCCACACTACCCAAAGCAATCTACAGATTCAATGCAATCTCTATCAGAATACCACTACCATTTTTCACATAATCCTAAAATTTGTATGGAACCTCAAAAGACCCTAAATAGCCAAAGCAATCTTGAGAAATGAGAACAAAGCTGGGGGTATCATGTTCTCAGAGTTCAAGCTTCAAACTACAGTAATCAAAACAGTATGGTACTTGCGTAAAAACGGACACAGAGATCAGTGGGGTAGAACAGAGAGCCCAGAAACAAACCCACACCTATTGGTCAATTAATCTGCAACAAAAGAGGCAAGAATGTACAATGGGGAAAAGACAGTCTCTTCAACAAATGGTACCATGAAAACTGAACAGCTATGTGCATATGAATGAAACTGGACTGCTTCCTTACACCATATGCAAAAGTAAATTCAAAATGGATTAAAGACTTAAAGGTATGACCTGAAACCATAAAAATCCTAGAAGAAAACATAGGCAACAAACTCTTTGATATTGGTGTTAGCAATAATTTTTTAGATCTGTCTCCTCAGGCAAGGATAACAAAAGCAAATATAAACTACTGAGCCTAAACCAACATAAAAAGCCTCTGCACAGCAAAGGAAACCATCAACAAAATGAAAAGGCAATCTATTGAATGGGAAAAGATATTTGCAAATGATATATCCAATAAGGGGTTAACATCCAAAAATATAGGGCAGCTGGGTGGCTCAGTCGGTTGAGCATCTGCCTTCGGTTCAGGTCATGGTCCCAGGGTCCTGGGATTGGGTCCCACGTCAGGCTTCCTGCTCGAGAGGGAGTCTGCTTCTCCCTCTCCCTCCACCCTTCCCCCTCGCTCGTGCTCTCTCTCTCATGAATAAATAAAACATTTTTAAATATCAATAAAATATATAAAGAACTCCTACAACTCAATATGACAAAAACAAACAATCCAATTTAAAAAATGGGCAGAGGATCTGAACATTTTTCCAAAGAAGACATCCAGATGGCCAACAGGTACATGAAAGGATGCTCAGCATCACTCATCATCAAAGAAATGCAAATCAAAACCACAATGAGGTATCACCTCACATCTGTCAGAATGGCTACTATCAAAAAGACAAGAAATAATAAATGCTGGCGAGGATGTGGAGAAAAGAAAAGCCCTGTGCCCCATTGTTGGGAATGTAAATTGGTGCAGTCACTATGGAAAACAGTATGAAGATTCCTTTAAAAATTAAAAATAGAGTTATCATATGATCCAACAATCCCACTTCTGGGTATTTATCCAAAGAAAACAAAAACACTAATTGGAAAAGACATATGCACCCCTATGTTCATTGTAGCATTATTTACAATAGCCAAGATGTGGACACAACCTAAGAGTCCATCAATAGATGAATAAAGAGGACATGGTGTGTGTGTGTGTGTGTGTGGTGTGTGTGTGTGTGTGTGTGTGTGTGTGTGTACTGAATATTACTCAACCACAAAAAAGAATGAAATCCTGCCACTTGCAACAGCATGGATGGAGCTAAAGGGTATGATGCTAAGTGAAATAAGTCAGACAGAGAAAGACAAATACCATAGGATTTCACTTATACGTGGAATCTAAAAAGGAAAACAAACAGGCAAAACAAAACAGAAACAGACTCATAGATACAGAGAATGAACTGATGGTTGCCAAAGGGGAAGGGGAGAGGGGAGTGGTTAAAATAGGTGAAGCGGATCATGAGGTACAATCTTCTAGTTATAAAATAAGTAAGACACAGGGATACAATATACAGCATAGAGAATACAGTCAATAATAGTGTAAAAACTTTGTACGGTAACATGGTGACTACAATTATCATGGTGATCTTTTCATAACATATATAATGAATCACTGCACTGTACACCTGAAACCAGTCTAATATTGTCTGACAATTATATCTTCTCTTTAAAACATGAATTAATAAAAGAAAGTGATCCTATCATGTGACAGGATCTGGATATGAAGTAATGTGGGGGCGGAAACAAGCAAAACCAGAAAAATGAGCACCAGGGCACATAGTACGTGTTCAATTAAACATTTGGGGCGGGGGGGGCCTGAGGGGCTCAGTGGGTTGAGCATCTGACTCCTGGTTTCAGCTCAGGTCACGATCCCAGGGTGCTGGCCTTGAGCTCCGCATCCAGCTCCACGCTCAGTGGGGAGCCTGTTCAAGATTCTCTCTGGCTCTCCCTCTGCCCTCCCCCCACTCACGTTCTCTCTCTCTCTCTCTAAAATAGATGAATAAATCTTAAAAAAAAATTCAGTGAATGGAGAAGAGAATTAAAGCAGTGCTAACATTTATTAAGGACTCCTGCAAAGTCAAGCATGTGTTGAATTTTTATGCCCCATCTCCCTTAAACTTCACAGCAGCCCAAGGAGTAGGAGCTCCTACTCTCCCCATGTCACAGAAAAGAATGCTATAGCACAGAGAGGCTAAGTAACCAGCCCAAAGTCACAGAGCTAGCAAGTGGCAGAGCTGGGATTCAAACCCAGGCGGTCAGTCTGCCTGCCTGAACTCATGCCCTAAATTTTAGTGATGCACTTGAAACGGTTCACAAGAATAAAGCAATTGTAGAAGCAGCAAACGGTACATAACTCAGCGGTGAGAGATGTGATACAAGTCCATTCCCTCACTCAAACACGTATTAAAAACTTTCACAAAGGAAGAGGTAAAACGAGAGGAGCGAGGGACCCTTGAAGTGTGGGAAATATGGGGAAAAGCACTGCAACACCTTCCTCCCTCATGTTGTCTCTGTGCTATGGTGAGAGAGAAGCAGAACGCAGTTGCCTTCACAAAATGATCTGAGCTGACAGGCAAATTGGTCCAGTAAGATGAGGCCACTTCAGAGCTTGTGTAAAGGAAGCTGGTGTGAACAGCAAGGCTGACACCTCCTCCCCCGATACCTTTCCTCCTGAAATATGCAGACCCTCTTAACAGCTCAGCCCATAAATTTAAGAGAAAAACACTTAAACCGGGCTGGGCGTAGGGGGTGGTGGGTGGAAAGAGAAAAAGATATCATAAGGAAATAAAAATTTCACCCTAAATCCATGGTGCTTTCTGGAGAGCCTTTTCCATTAGAAACAAGTGAGTTTGCATTAAGGGCTGAAGAGGTAGAGACTGGGGAACTGGAAGATGTCCCTTTTTTAAGACTGAAGCTCCCAGAATCTGGAGAAATGCAAGGAGTAGATGGGCTGGCATTCCAAGTCCTTTGGGGGTCCACCACAGTAGGAACCACCAGGACTAGAACCTTGGGAAGCCCCGGCAGGTCTCGAAGACCCAGTCCCCCATTGTCCCCGTTGCTAAGTCTACTTCCTCATGTGTCAGCTCTTCCGCCTTCCTCGGTCCCACCCCTGCTTATTTCAAATGTCTGCAGATCCTGGTTGCGTGCTGATCTCTGCACAGTGTTCCTGGTGGGTGAACCCCTTCTTTCCAACCCCCTTTTCTATGTTTGGGGAATCCCCTTCTTATGAGGTAGTGGGAAATCACTAAATACACTTTGATATTTCCATACCATGGACCACCATGCAGCAACTCAAAAAAGTAAGATAGTTCTATATGCACATGGATATTGGGGAAGAGACAAGAGGTACACATACCCAAAAACAAACCTAAAACTATGCGGTAGCATATATATACTTCCTACAGGGAAAAATACACAGCAAACTGATATAAATGGTTACCTCTGGGAAGGATATGAAATTGTTCAAAAGGGACTTTGGGTCTATCTGTGATGTTTCTTTAAGCCATATTTATATCTTTGACCGAGATGGTGTTAATCATTCACCAAACTGCTTTCATTTTCCTCTTGGCATCCATAAAAACTTATGTCTCCCAGGCCCCACTTAGGAGGCAGAATAAAATCACACACACACACACAATAATAAAAGGTCCCGATGGTTCATGCCTTCTCTCCAAACACTATGTTACCCTGCTAAGGTATGCATCACCAAGTACTAATTATTCCCCTGGCCTCCATTCTGTCCTTCTTCTGCAGTAACAGAACTCTTGATTTGTAGCAATCTAAAATGAAGACTTCCCATGGGGGTGCCCGGGTGGCTCAGTCGGTTAAGCATCCGACTCTTGATTCTGGCTCAGGTCATGATCTCAGGGTCGTGAGATCGAGTGCCATGCTGGGTGTGGAACCCGATTATGATTCTCTTCTTCCCTCTCCCTCTGTCCCCCACCCCACTCACTCGCTCTCTTGTTCTCTCTCTAAAAACAAAACACTTCCCAGATTCTCTTACAACTAGATGTGGCCATGTGACTTAGTCACAGCCAATGGGATATAAGTGTATATGTAAAAGCATCATGGGGCCACCAGGACTCTTCCATAAAAGACAACTGATGCATATCCTCTACCCTTTCTTTGTCTACATCCCCATTTTGGTGTCTGGAATGAAGATGAAATTGCTGTACCCACAGCTGCCATCTTGGACCATGAGGACAAAGACCACAACCTTGAAATGGCAGAAGGGAGCAAGGGCCCATCTGGACTTCACAGAACAGAGTTAATCTAAAATCCTGAATTACACAGCTCAGAATCTGACTTGGGAGAGAAACAATCTCCTACTTTTTAAGCCACCGCCACTTTAAGTCCGTGTTACTGATGAAACCATTCTCACCAGATATGCCCATCACACCACACACCCAGTCTTCCTTTCCCCCAGGGAACCACAAAGCAGCATCCCCCTGGCTCGCCTGAATTCCATGCACCATAGCCCTGCACCAGCAAAACACAGCAGCAAATCTGGAGGATCCCCACAGAGGCATGCTCACCAGCCCCAACAGGGACCCAGGAACCCTAAGGGAAAGAGCGGGGCTCTCTTCGTAAAACTCAGCATTATTGTGGCTAAAATGTCTCAAACATTCCAGCTGTCCTCCCATTCCTGCCCCTTCTTTCCCACCACCCACCACATTACCCCCTTCATTCCTTCACTGAAGTCGTGTAACTCTAATTTCCCCTTCTTTAAAAGGGATATAATAATACCCACCCATCTAGGCTTGTTGTAGGTATTAGATGAGATGACCATGTAAAGTACTCACATTTGTGACTGGCATACAGCAAAGCACCATAGATATTGGCTACTTTATACGCAGAGGGGACTTTCGGTTCATAGTTTTTGTTAAAATGGCATTGTACAGTGCCAGTTACCATACACCTCCTCTCAATATGGGGGTGCAGACACTTAGCAATGAACCCTGTTTCGGGAGAAGGGATACAGCCCCAAGCTGCTCTTTTTAACAGTTACGTGGTAGTCCACACGGAAATGCCACCACTTAGTCAAGAACTACTTTACGGATGGACAGTCGTGTCTTCATCATCAGCACAGAAGATGCTGCTGTCAATACCCCTGAACAGACACCCTTGTATAGTGGTGCTTTCGCTTCTAAAATAAATAGGTTTCCCGGAAGTAGGGTTGCTGGGCCAAAAGAGCAGGTTCTCTTTTCATAGGTACTAGCAGATTGCATCCCAGATATTCCATGCTGTCAATCAAAGCAACCAAAATACGTGTGAAATCCCCAAAGTGGGGCTTCAGAGGTCGCGTGCGCAATAAGGCAGCCCAGCGGCTTCTGAAGCAGCCGAAAGCGCACACAGGATGGGATGGGGTGTCTACCGGCTCCTTGGAGGAGGGGCACCAGAGGCTTCCACCCACAAGTGAGGGCGCTCCCTGCCTGGAGGGTTCTCCCCACCTCACTTGGTAAGCTGTTGCAGCAACTTTGTCTTCTTTCTGGTGTAAGCACCAAGATTTTCCTCTGGGAAATCATCTCCCATCTCTCTTTCCGGCAATGTGCTTCCAATTCCAACTCCAGAGATGAGCTTCTGACTTAAGTGTGGCTGATCACATACAGGATCCCATCCACAGACACAGTCCCTGGTTGAGGGGTCAGTACGGCACCCAGGTTAGTCCAGGGGTTCTCGCTGTTATAATTAGAAAAGAGATGAGTGATTTTGGAACAAAGCCTGGAGCTGACTGTGGCCAGATTTGCCAGGAGGTGGAGAAAGCCTGTATGAGAATTAAATGAACATGGAGGAAAAGAGAACCTAGAGACAAAGTGAGAAAACAGAAGCGCCCATTAGGAGTGTTAAGCCCCTGGATCTAGCCATGCCTGAAGCTGTTTCTTCCTTGAACTTCCTAGCTCCAGAGTCCAGTAAATTCCCAATTTTGTCCCTTGCAATAAGAATCCACATTAATATAGCAATATGCACTTTGCATTTGGCACATCATCTTCATAAGTGAACTTGAAATCTTAGCATTGAAAACTTAAAGTATCATGGACCTGGGAGTCACAAGTAAACATAGAGAAGGCTATGTTCATCTTTAAAACAACCCAAAAAGAAAAAGCACAAGGCCATAAAAGAGATCCATTGATCGAAGTCATGCCAAGTATAAAATAACCAACCAGTGGGCTCCTTTAATACTAGTTATCTCCGGCAGCATCCCTACAAGGGGTCTTCTGAGCTGTAAGCCAACCAGCTTTGCCTACCGAGTAAAAATATCTTGCACACACATGTGCTACTATTTTTAAAATGTTACATAAATGCTACTGTAATTACCAAAACCTACTCGTTCAAAAGCATTATTGAATTGATGGCAACTTTCAATCAATATGGTTTTTTTTTTTTTTTTTCCAACCAAGAGATACCAAACCCACAATTCTTCTCATTCAGATGCGCTGGACAATTTTTTTGACGTTAAAAAGGGATACTTGTTCTTGGCCACAAATGTGTGCTAGAAACACTCATTTACAGAGCATTCCTTGTTTGACTTTCCTTTAAGGCAAGCTTTGTTCTTTAAAAGCACTAGGTAGTAGGTAGTTTATTCAGGATTTGCAGGCAAGATCATCTCTGACATGACTCACTTCTCATTGTTGGGAGAAAGCAGCCACAGAAATTATGTAAACAGATGGATGCTGCTGTGTTGAAATAAAACTTTATTTACAAACACAGGTAGAGAGCCAGATTCAGTCCATGAGCCATAGTTTGGGGATGCCGGTCTAAGGGACGCAGAAACTAATAAGCAGCATGTCAAGAGCCAAAGCCAGCCCAGGTTCAGACGGAACTTACACATCTCCAAAATATTGTGGAAGTTGATGGAGAAGATAGGATTTGACTGACACACAACATTTCACCTACACATGTACTAGATAAAGTGAGTACACCTATACTGACAAAGAGCAATCAGCTGTCCCAGAATAATCACATCATGAGCACGGCTACTTTTTTTCTTTTAATATTACTGGTTCCAGCAGGATCAATGAACACCAGAGTCTGATAGATCATGGTTCAGATTCAACCTCCACCCACTGTGCTTCCAGGGGCAAAGAGGGTAACAGAGTCCTGGCTTCCTAACGGTCCTAACAACATTGTTAATATAAATTAACAACATTTCCTGAGCACTTGGTATGTGCCAGGCACTGTGCTAATAAGCAATTTGCATCGAGGGTCATCCTTGGATCCCTTTAACTATATTCTCCCTAAGGATGTGTTATCAGGTCCATCCCAGAGATGCAGAAACACAGGCTCATCCACCCCAACCTTCTCATTGGGGCTGTTGGGGAAGAACTTACAGAAGGCAAAAGCCCAACTCACAGATGTACGTTGTTTATAATTTCATCGCTAACAAATATTGATTTGGCCCCAATTCCAAGTACAGTAATAGGCATAGCGTTGGCACCCAGTAAATATTTACTGAACGAATCTATCAGTCAGCCGGTGCTGTACAGCAACTTTCCAACTGCACCCAAATCCCACTTGTGACCCTCTTACAGCCACCACTGTGATCCAAGCCTGGACTAGTGCAGTAGCCCTTCTCGGCTCTCCCTGCTTCTGCTCCTGGGAGTCAGAGCATTGCCCTCCCACCTCACTCAGAGGAAAAGCCACGGTCCTTACCAGACCCGACCCTGCCACCTCATCTACTGCTCCCCCTCCCTTACTCAACTCAGTCACACTGGCCTCCTTTCTGTCCTTGACCTGCCATGCACCTTCCCACCTCAGGGCCTTTGCACAGGCTGTTCCCCCTGCTTGGAACACTTTTCCCCAAGATAGCCACCAGATAGCTCACTCCCTCACTTCTTTAGGTCTTCGCTCAGATGTCACCTTTCCAGATGCCGCTATTTAAAATTGCAGGGGCGCCTGGTTGGCTCAGTCAGTGGAGCATGCAACTCTTGATCTTGGGGTTGTGAGTTTGAGTCCTACACTGAGTGTAGTGTTTACTTAATAAAAAAAAATTTTTTTAATAATAAAATAAGATAAAATTGCAAAACTTCCTTCCCCAGCGCTCCCTCTCTGGGGCCCTTCTCTGTGCTTCTCTGTAGCACTGACTACCACTCAATAAACTGCATTTTAGTTATTCATTTAGTCCATATCTGTCTGTCTCCACCTTGATGCTGACCCCATGAGGACAGGGGCCTTTGGCTGTCTTGTCCTTGCTGTTTCACCAGCCCCGAGAACAGGGCCCATCACAGCATAGGAGCACAATAAAAATATGTTCAAAGCAAAGGCAGACAAGGAGGAAGGAAGCAGACTGGGCTGGAGCTTCAAGGAAGAAGATCAGCAGGAGGGGAGTTCAAGACCCATTTTACAGCCAGGGAAACGGAGCCTCAGAGAGGTCACGGAACTAGAGCAGTGTCCCAGGTCTCCCAATTTCTTGCAAGAAGCCGGGATCCTGGATACTGACATCCGCCACTTTTTAAATGCTGGCAACTAACAAGACACGTCTCCCGGCCAGATATGGCCCAAAGGCAGCCAGGGGCTTTCCATGGGCCTGGAAATGTCCCGACTCACTGCCACCCTAGAAAACTTTTTTGGCAAAATGACATTTTCCATCCACACCTCGTCCCTCCCCGTCCACTGCCCCTGCCCAGTATTTCCGCTTGGAGCAGACTCGGGCAGAACAGGGTCCCCTCCCACCTGGCCACCCCCTGCAGCCTCATCGTCTGCGGAGCCCCCATCCCTCTACCCAGGTGCCCCCCATCCCCAGGAGTCTGGTCCCCTCAGCGCACCCAGGAGTGCCAGCCACCTGCAGCAGCAGATGGCCCAACTACAGAAGGGAAAAATACCAAGCCAAGGATATAAATACGTCGACGGTACATAACATGAAGAGCACCAGGCAAACAAAGGGAGCCACGGATTCCGAGGACCGGGAGACCAGGCAGAGGCAGCCTGCCACTTTGGAGGTCTGGAAGGAAAGACAGGACCCTCCAGCAGGCGCGCGGAGTTGGCCCCGGAAACGCTGGCTGCAACCCCAGCACGATTTTTATGTGGCCATTTGCTCCAATGCATTAAGAGCCCTGGTGGGAGGCATTCCGAGCACAAAGCAGACATTACAGATGCGTTATTTACTGAGTCACCCTTCCTGGGCACTGAATTCTGGGCACCGAAGCCCAGCCATGATGAGTTAGGTCCCCCAACGGGTTAATTTAGGTTAACATTGCAAAACAACCAGGCGATTCCAGACACTCCCATCACCCTCAGTAATAAAATACAGCAAATCAAATTGGACTCTATTGATTTTTTATGTAACTATTTTGGGACTGAAGTGTAAGGAGAGGGTATTGACCAGTTAAGGAGTCAGGTGTCAGGGAAGGGAGTTCGGAACACCCTGTGGACCCAGGTGGTTCAAGCAGGGGAAGACGTCGGAATTCAACTTGAAGAACCTAGGCTTCTTTCTCCCCTTCCCTCGGCAGACAGTAGGCATCATGGGTCCATCCTGCACTGAGTGGCAAGTAGCAGAACAAGCACCCGGACGGAGAATAAAGTAACAAACGGCTTTGGCTCTCCCCATGGCACCTATCACCATCTGACATTATGTATCTGCCTGTCCGTTGTTTTATTATTGTCTTGCTCCACCAGAATGCCAGCTCCTCAGAATGGGGGGATGTGTCTCCTTTGTTCCATACTATGCCCCCACAGTGCTCAGAGCTGATTAGTATCTATCTGATGAATGAAGGAGGGAGGGAGGGAGGGAGGGAGGGAAGGAGAGAGGGAGCAGGGAGCTCTTGGTACTCACTATGTGCCAGGCACTATGCAGGGTACCTTGCAAGTATTCACACTCCTTCTGCCTGGAACACCCTTCTCTAGGTTGGCTCCTTCTGATCATGCAGGTCTCAGATTAAGATCGAACACCACCTGCTCCAGGAAGTCTTCCTGGATTACCCAGTCACTCCCCCATCACGTTGCCTTGTGTTGAACATAAGGAGCACAAATTACTGCTGAGGACTTTCCTGTTTGTAAATTTGTTGGCTCTTTGTCTCTCTCTCTCTCTCCATCACATGAACCTGTCCTAGAACGCAAGCCCCGGGGTCACAGTGACCTAAGCTGGAGGGCAGGGAAACTGAGGGAAAACTCCAGGCCAAGAAGGTACCTTAGAGGCAGGAAAGACAGGAGTCGGGCACTTTGGGGAGGAGACCCCACCCTGCCACTCACAGTCAGTGTTGCCTTGATTGGGTCCCTGTGCCCCTGAGCCTTAGTATCCCTGGGGATACAACTGAACCTCTAACCTCTCCCTGGGCGGTCACCCAAGAATCCAGGGAAATCCAAAGTGAGAAGCCACCCTTAACCTTCACTTCACAGCTCTGACCATTACAGCAAGGAGCCCACCCAGCCTTCCCTTCTTGCCTGTCCTCCTTCCTGAGAAACCGCAGGCCATGCAGACAGCCCCCTCACTCCGTTGGCGTTGCCCAACTTTGTGACCAGATCAGCAAGGGGTAAGTTCAGGGCCTGCTGTTGACTGAGTGTTTGTGCCCCTCCAAAGTTCATATGTTGAAACCTAACCCCAATGTGAGGCTATCAGGAAGTGGGACCTTTGGAAGGTGATGAGGTCATGGGTGGGATTAGTGCCCTTGTAAAAGAGACCCCAGAGAGCCCCCCCCCCCCCCGCCTACCACGGGAGGACACAGAGAAAGACCGCATCTATGAGCCAGGGGTGGGCTCTCACCAGAACGTGGCCATGCTGGCGCCTTGATCCGGGACTTCCCAGTTTTCAGACCATGAGAAACAGGGGTCTGATGTTTACAAGCCACCCAGCCTGTGGTATATTGTTACAGCAGCCTGCGTGGACAAAGACAGGGCCCATTTTACAGATGCAGAAACTGAGTCTCAGAGCGGTCAAGGGTTAGACAAGATCTCCTGATTTCTCAAGAGTAGCCAGCAACCTGGACTGCGATACTGACACCTCCCACTTTTTAAATGCTGTCAACAAACAAGAGAAGTCTGCGGGCCAGACATGGCCCAAGGGCAACCCTCCCCCACTGGACTTCCAGGCAGGCTCAATTCTCCAAACGCCAAACCCTCCCTGCTGATGCACTCCAGGGCTCCTGACTGAGGGGGCTGACTCTAGAGCAGCCAAAATCCCTCCCCCAAAATGATTTTCTCAAAAAAAAAAAACAACTCTGCCTTCAACTTAAGACACATCCCCGAATCCCCTGAGCCCAAATTAGTCTCAAAATCCAGTCAACTGCCCACAAAACTTGGCGTCCATGCTCACAGAGAAGGCAGAGGTTAAGAGCACAGACTGGGAGCCAAGCTCACGTGGGTTCACACACACCCCTTCCCTCTGTGTCCGTGTGACCTTGCATAAGCCATGGCATCTGTGCGGGTCTCAGCTTCCCCATCTGTAAAATGGGGTGAATACCAGTCCTTACCCCCATGGGGTTGTATAGGACTCAATGAAGCAAACTCTGTGAAGGGCTCAGGACACAGAGTCAGCAGTGGATCGGGGTTAGTCACTGAGTTGTTGCAACTCTGAGGCCCACTGAAATGGAAGAACCAGGGACAGGAGACCAAACAGGAGGGGATTATTCTGGCTGCCAAAGTCTCGGCCTTTAACGTAACCACCTAATCCCTCAAGGGCACCCAATCTGAAGGACTCCCAGTGGCCTGCAGAGTTGACTCCCATCTGTTTGATTTCTATGGCTCCAAACCTCCGTTCACATTAACAGATGTATTTGTTACAGAAAAGAAGCGCAGGCCCCCAGCAAAGGCGGGCCCGTGGAAGGGATGCAATAATCACCCCGCACCTTGGAATCCAGAAGCCCGTCCACACCACGCTGTGTGAGGCCGCGCAGGGGAGTCTGGCTGAGCGAGGTGGGGCAGGGTGGGGGTGGTGGGGATCGGCACCTGGACCAGGATCCTGACACTGTGTGACCTCAGGCAAGTTATTTAGCATCTCTGGATCTCGATACCCTCACCTATAAACTGTGAGTAGTGAGAGTATCCGCCGGCCCCCAGGGTGAGGCTTCCACTGCGCCCAGACAAGGCAAGGCCTGGGACGGGGCCTGGAACGCGGTGAGCCCCTTCGGCAGCTCTTGGCTCCATGGCCCCATCCCCAGCAGCTCCGCTGTGAGGACCTGCTGCCTTGGTGAGCAGACACTTGCCACTCTGACCTCACCAAGCAGCTGTCTTTCTCATGACCTTGGGCTCCGTGAATAGAGCCACAGTCCCCTCGAGGACCATACAGTAGAGCTCCTTTACCAGAAAGACTCCCCTGTGTACAGGGAGGAACGCCTGGGTGGAGAATTTTTTAAAAGGAGAAATTGTGTAAGCCATGAGCCTGCTCTGACGCCAATTCACTGTGTGACCCTGAGCAAGTCACTCCCCATGCCTGAGTCCCCTTTCTCCCATCTGCAAAGGGGGCTGTGTGGGGGGGGAGAGAGGCTCTAAGATGCCTTCTTGCTCTGCAAGACCACTCATTTACTCCAAGAGCCAGCTGCTGGGACCACTCTCGCCCCACAAAACTGTCTACGGTGCCAGGGCGCCCCCATCTCCCCACGGTGATGGGCAGCATGCCCTTGCTCAACACCATAGCTACAAAGGGAAATGTACCCTTTCTGTGCCCATTCAATATGAGACCCAGGAGAGAAGAAAGGAGCCACCCAGCCGCGTACAACTGGGGGGCTCATCAGGGAACAAGGCCCCTAGAAGGGCTTTGCGGGCCCAGAGACCACCCTCCTGGACTTCACACCAACAAGCGAGGGGTTTCTTTTGCTCTCTTGGATCATGGCAACCACCATGCTCACTGTTGGCTCCGAGCACCGCAGCTCATGCAGAAGCCCCACGCCTCCCAAGTTCCCTGCATCCGGTGGGGGGAACCGAAATGATTTACTCTGGGAACCTCCACTGTACCGCCATTAAATCACTCAGGGGAGGTGACAGCATTTGCATACCACTCCCCACCACCTCTTCGAAGAGCAGCACCATACACAGGCAACCCCCCCTCCCAAACCACTATTGTAGTGAGAAAGAAATATACCACAGGCCATGCCAAGGTGCCTGGCAGGGTGAAGAGTGTCTCTGCTTTGAAGCCAAAGCCACCCGCCCCCCACTAGCAGGCTCTGCCACTCACAAGGCCCCTCTGTCAGGGGCCCTCCACCCACCCCAATTTTCTAGACCCTGAACACAATGGGTCAATGAAGCAAGGCGCGTCCATTTCCCCCAGCAGGGGCTGTAACAGCGCTGCTAATTTGCAAAGCCGTAGCATGCACAAAAGTGGCTTGAATAATGGGGGCCCCCTAGTCGCTAAGCTGGGGGATTTGTGCTGACTCTTACCAAGTACAGTTCCATATGTTTAAGCGCTTGCAAGGCTGAAAGAAGTACGCCCACCACACTCTTTACCATGGCAGCTACCCACGCGGGGGGGGGGGGGGGCACAGGCAGACAGTCCCTGTGTGATGGGGGAGAGGGCATCCTTCCTTCCCTCAGAACCCTTCCAGCCCCTCTCCCAGAGCCTCAGCCAAACATGGCTGGTAAATCATGCCAGAAATTACCCAGAAAATCCAACCAGCTCTGAAGGAAGCTCTAGCTAATTCCTCTGAACCTTTCCACCAACAGTAGACAGCTAAGTATCTTTCAAGAATTTCAGCCTTGTTTTTTTTCTTCCTAGCTCTCCTAACTGGTGCTAAATATAGAGTTATCAAACTGCCTCTCTTTACGTCCCTGGTAGGGACCGGTGAAAGACTTACATGTGCTCGCAAGAACCTGAGGATGGCACGGAGGGCTCTGTCCTAGCGGCATTTGCCAAGAGAGCTGCCCAGCTGAGACTCTGGGGGAAAGCAGCAGGGCAGCTCGGCCAGGAGCTGGGCCAGCAGCAGGTTTCAGGGGTGGCACACCTTCCCTGCCAGGACCTGGCCTCCCAGAGCCAGGCACAAGCTCTTCCGTTGCTAGGGGAGGGGGGGGAGGGGGGGTTCTCCATCTTCTCTTACAAGCACTAGGCAGGCAGCCTCCCCGAGAGATTTCCAATATTCGCCTATGAGCACATCCAGGCAAAGGCTGACCCCCGTGGAGAAACAAAATAGAGACAAAACTGCAATTTTCAAGTCCAAGGGACTGCACTTTTGGGAACAGGTCCCAGGGCTTCAGCTAGGAAGAAACAGCCTTGACCCTCCTTATGCACCACAGAAGAAAGCTGAGAGCAGAACAGATACTGCTTAGGAGCCAAGCAAACTGAAGATTCATCCACACATTAAGCCAAAGCTGAACGCCGATGGATATCTCTGACAGAAGGTTCTCTCCGAGTGGAAGGTTTTGTGAAATATTTTGGGTCACTTAAGGGCATCTCAAAGTAAGACAATATTTACTTTTTCCATGCAAATACATCACACATTAAGTTGGCATACAAGGTTCGTTCCTATATAAATACAACCTCCCTAAAGCAGTTACAGCTGAAAAGTTAAAGTTGTATTTTTCTACGGCAGCCTGGATATCTGTGCCGTTTGTTTGTTAAGGAAATGAGAATTCTTCTAAAGCGAAAGGTATCTGCTCCCACATCATGGGTCCTGATTTTAAAATGTTTGGAGAACTGAGCTCTCCAAATGCACACGGATGTTGCTCGTGACTGTTCCGGGTTCATCTGAGCCTTTAGGATTGTCTCCACTGTTTGGGGTGGGGGAGGGGAGGAGAGGGATTGGCATTTTAAGATAGGCTTCCTCTAGAACCAACATGTAGCCACGCCAAGGTGGTAGAAGCTTTCCAAACTCCAGCAGGGAGAGAAAATACAGGACTATTTTGCCTTTCCCACTCACTAGGTTTTGGCGACAGCTGCGTCGGTGCCAACAGGAAGCCCGGCTCCATGGTACCCAGGCAATGGCTCTGGGCATCACCACGTTCCAGGCGGCCCTGCGCGCACGGGGCTGCCTGGCCGCCTTGGGGTCAAGGAGCTGGAGCAGCACGCGTCTCCAGAAAGCGAGCAGCAGGCTGCGCCTTGGCTAAGGGGAGGCCACTTGAGGAGGGGACATGTTCCGGGAGGCGGGGGGGGGGGGTGTAAGAGCAGGAGGGTGCGGCGAGGAGCGGGGAGAGGCTGCGGACAAGCCAGACAGACTGCGCCGACCGAGACGACCTCAAGGCTGGGGCCCCGCAGGTGTCCTGGGAAACGCACGGCCGTGCGTCATCCGCGGGCATCAGGAAACCGGGAGAAGGGGTCCACCGACGCCCCGTCACAGCAAACCCCGCGGGAACCAGGACCAGGCGGGGCGGGGAGGGGGCTAGATTCCTGGAGGCGCGCCCCCCACCCGCCGCGAGAGGCTGAGCGCCTCCGGTCTGTTGCCCCCGCGCGCCCTGAAAGGATCCGCAGGGGAGCTGGGGTCTGGGGAGGAAGGCTGGCGGGCTCTCGCGCCGGGCAGAGGTACGTGCCGGGGACCCCTGGGTTCCCGGGGTCTCCCCAGATCTGTCTGGGTCCGGGAGATGCGAGCTGCCGGGGACTTGCGAAGGAGGTGGCCGCCCCGCGCTGGAGCCAACTTTGTGCGCGGCGGCCGGGGCCGGGGATGGGGGCCGGGGACGCGTTACCTGGGCACCGGAGCGCAGTCAGCGCCAGCAGGAGCCCGAGCGGCGGCGCCCGGCCCGGGGGCGGCATGGTCCTCGGCGCGCGGTGGGCGCGGCGCGGGGCTGCTGCTGTCGCGCGCCCGGCCCGGCCCGCGGCTCCCGGGGACAGCCCCGGGTGGCTACGCTCGGGCGCCGGGCATGGCTCGCCCCCAGGGCGCCGCTCTTCCCCAGACGCTGGCGGCGCTTCCTCCGCTCGCCCCTGCGCGCGCTCCGGGGCTCGGCCGTGCGCGGCCGGGGAGCTGGGGGCCGCGGGGGCTCAGCGCCCAGCGCCCGCGCCGGCGGCCCCGCACTTGGCCCGAGTTGCGCGGGCCCCGCCGCCGCCGCCGCCGCGGTTCCTGCGCCCCAGCGCCCGTCCCATCGCCGTGGCGCCGCCGCCGTCGCCGCCGCCGCCGCCGCCGCCTCTGCCCGCGCCAGCTGCCGGCCGCCCCTCAGCCCGCGAGAGAGTGAGCGAGCGGCGAGCGCCGGGAGGAGGGCGGGGCGGCGGCGGGAGGGCGGGGCCGGGGAGGGGGCGGGCCCGCCGCGGAGACGGGGGCCCCGGGCGGCCGCCCAGCCATAGGCGGCGGGACGTGCCACTCCCCGGCGTCCCTGGGGGAAGGCGCTGCGCCGCACAGGCCTGGGGAGACCCGCGGGGGTGGTCTGGGGCGTGGGCGCGGACAGGGCAGCCGGAGGGGGCGCCCGCCGGCCAAAAGCACACAGATCGGGGTGTATTCGGGCCAAGTGGCGGCAGTTCCCAAGGTCGCAGGGTGGGGGAGATAGGGGAAGGTCCTTGGAATGGGGCAGCGACGTCTGGGGGCGTGGGGGGTTCCGCAGGGGACAGGGATTGCAAGGCTGAGCGCAGACGAGAGGTCCTGGGATAAATTTGGCAGGCTTGGGGGTGCTTGTGGGGGAGGGGAGGGCAGGGGTGGCCTCGGGGAGTCGGGGGCTACCTGAGGAGTTTCCACCGAGCACCGGGACCAGGACGGGTGCGCTGGCTGGGCGCGGTCAGGGGGTCCTGAAAGAAATCGAAGTCGTCTTGGGGTGTCTCTCCAGGTGTGAGACAGAGACCCGCGGGGGCCCTTATTTGCCCGAGCAAGAGGACGCCCTGGAAGCGGAGGGGGCGCGAGACGAGGGACGAGCTCCGAGGGCGACCGCTCCAGGGTGTAGTGGAGGCCGGGACGGGGACTGGGTGGTGGGATTCTTCCAGCCTGGGGACAGGCCCTCATTGGGGGTCACAGCCCCTATTATCCACCCTCTCCCCGCCTCCCCTCACCCCAACCCGGGGCGGAGCAACGGGGGCGCAGCTCAATGAGTGAATCATGCTGGGTGCACGTGGGGGCTCCTACAGCAGTCCTCAGATGACTTGAAACTTGCCCCCCCCCCGCAGCTGGAGGAGGGGTGGGTGGGAGGTGGGACCCTGAGGTGGGAGTCCTTGCTCTGTCCCAGCTCCCATGTACCGGCCACGGGCTCCAGTGTCTAGGTTTTCCATTAAAAAGTGGGGCAAACTCTTTGGAAACGTCAATAAGGCAGCGTGGAGGGAGGCAGAATCTCAAAGTCTTGGCTGAGAACCTGGCCCTGCCACTCTTAGTTATGCCACCTGGGCCAAGTCATTTATGCTCCGCAGCCTCAGTTTCCCCATCTGAGAAATGGAAGCCATTGCAGCGTCCACCTGGTGTCCCACATAAGGTATATAAAGCCCCTGACCTATGAAGTAAGAGCTCATTTAAAGGGATCCACTGTGGACATTATCATTCTCATCATTATGGTCATTATTATCATGTATCTGATCTCCCTCTGTGGGCCCAGAGCTCACATCAGAAGAACAATCCTCCCCCCTCCCAGCTGGTGAGGGGGGACGGCAGGGGACAGGGCACCTGCTTCATTAGTACAGACAAGCTCATTAGCAGAAGCAGCGCTCAGCTCTTCTTAGATAAAAGAAGGAAGAAAGAGCTAGGGGCATGTGGGGAGTCTCTGGGCCAGGTTAATTGCAAGACAGAAAGGGATTTTCCCGTCGCAACTAATAGGCTTCCTTTTCAAAGAACCCATGCACTGGCCAAGCCCACTTTGGGCTCTTGGGCAAGGCCTGTGATCCATGCCTGGAGAACCAAATATCAGGCTGGACAACGGGTGGTCTCCTTAGGTGTGGGGAGGGGAGGGCCTTGTGAAGGACCCATCTGTCTGCTCCTCTGTGACTGTTCCCCTAGCTGGGAGGAGGATGCCCCCCCCAGATGCTGTCAGCATTTCCTGGGATCCTCCCAGCCTGGCTGCTTCCCCCACTCTTTCCCACTCGTGCATTCATAAGGGTTTGCTGAACTGAGCACCTACCGGCTGCAGGGCCTGTAAAGCGGGGGGGGGGGGGCTAGGAATGGGGAGAAAAAAATGAATGGAATGCAGGTGCCTGCCCTCCAGGAATTCTCTGTCTCACAATTGGAAATGCATACACAACTAAGCTCCAGGGAGCTCCTAGCAGGAGGACCTGGGGGGGTTCCAGCCTAGGAGCCCCACGTGTTGGACCAGACAGCAGGTCAGTGAGGGCTGGGGGTCTGTGACCAAAGATAACAAGGCATTTTCTGGCAGAGGTGCACGGGGAAGGGGTGAATAGTTCTGGTGAGTCCCTGAGCCAAGGGTTATACAGTGTCAGGAGTGATGGCAGACAACCTGCCCCAAGGGACTACCCTCCTAAAGGACTACACACACACACACACAAACACACACACACACACACACACACACACACACACACACACTACAGAGCCACCTGGCTTCTCCAGGGCAGGGCTGGGGGTATAGGCACAGCATCTGCCTACCTCGGCACTCCCCCTGGCTCAGCGCACCCAAACACCCCCCACCTTCCCACCCCTGGTCCTAGCTGTTCCTCAGGCTCACGGTTCCCACCTCTGCACTCTGGCCTTGTGTGTTCCTCCTCTGGGCACACCCTTCCGGGCTCATCCCCCTGCTGCCTCCCTCTCACTTCGGAACTCAGCGCAAACATCATCTCCTCAGAGAGGCCTTCCCAGACCAGCCATGGAAAACAGACCCCTCCAGGGTCTGTTGGCTGGCTCCATGCGAAGAGCACACATCTCTAGATCTGGGGGGGTCTGAGTTCGAGCCCCACATTGGATGTAGCAATTACTTTAAAAAATAAATAAATAACTTCGAAAAAATAATTAAAAAAAAATAAAAGACTCCTCTCCAGCCCCCCCCCACCCCTCTCCAGCCCTGTTCATATATTGTTCTAAGTACTGCTGTTAGGGAGCTAAGGTAGAGGGGCACACTTCTCCCCCCACCTCCCCCATCGATAGCTGCTAGAGATAACTGAGGAGAGGGCTCGGTTTCTGAGGGTGGCTTTTCCACGCCGCTGTGTGACTTTGGACAAACCCCTGAACCTCTCTGAGCTCATTATGTGAGATGAGAACTCCAGCCCTGCCCCCCCGCGGGTCCTGCGGTTGGGGGAGGACTCCTGCGTATTAAACCAGGCCCCCGAGTTTAGATGATAATGGGGTTATTTCCAGCGTTATTCTGAGCAGGAGAAAGGCCTTCCTGGATCCTGAAGGGGTCAGAGAAGGTGGGAGGGACCGGCAGCTCTGACCTAGGACGACGCCACACACACACACACACACACACACACACACACACACACACACACAC
>NW_027397103.1:13527122-13582948 GCF_003265705.2 Callorhinus ursinus | reverse complement strand
CACACACACACACACACACACACACACACACACACACACACACACACCACGAAGCTGGGCAGAGCCCTCCTCTCAAGCGTACCCCATCCCCCCACCCAGCAAACCCAGAATCTCACCCCCAGCCTACTGGCCTCATAGCCTGGGGCAGGATCATAAGAATTACACAGCCCAAACTCTCCCCCTGTGTACAGATGGGGAAAGTGAGGCAGATCCAACTAAGAGCCAGCTCGAGGCCCTCTGCTCCCCCAGGTCCCGCACCCCCTACCCGCCAGGCGGGTGCCCCCACGCGGCCCCTCTCGCGCCCTTCCCCGCCCCCAGCGAGGCTCTGCTCGGCCCACGCGCCCGCCCGGCCACAGGCGTAGAGCGACACTGCCATCTCGTGGCTATCGCTGGCACTGCAGGTCTGGCCTGAGACGCAGAGGGAAGACCGTGCGCACAGGGCAGGGGGTAAGGGGGGCACCGGGCAAGAGAGATTTCCCCACCCCCGCCGAACCCACCCCAGCTTTGGAAGACCCCTGTATCCTGTGCACCGCCAACGTTTCCAACACACGTGCGGCGACCCCCATCGTGCCCCGCCGTTAAGATGTTCTTTGCCAAGAGGGACTGTCCTTTTCCGATGCAAATATTCCTGTTTCGCTGAAATGGTAGCTGGCATTCTTTCCAGCGAACGGAGTCGACTCCCGTTTCCACCACCCCGGGAATGGTGGGTGAGGAGAGCCTCTCAAAATAGCAGCTGAGCTCACTTGGATAGGAAATCAAGGACAGAACTGCAACACCTGGATGTACAGACAACTGACGGAAGGAAGGCCCGTTTCTGGGGACCCCGGACTGCAAGTACCCCATGTCCCTCTCTCTCTCTCTCTCTCTGTCCCATTTCTCTCTTTTATTTTCTGCATAGCAGTTATGACTCCCTGGCCTCACGCGTACCGGGAGAGAAACTTCATCACTGCCGGTCTCCCCCACGGGGAGGTCAGCCCCCGTCTTGTTCACCAAATAGCTAGTAACCGGAGCAGTGCTGGGCGCTAAGGGGGGGCCGTCCAAGAAACAGTGGTGAAATCGGCGACTGAAAAAGGACACTCGAAGAGCTGAGCCCTTGGAAGGTGGCAGCAAGCCCGTGAAAGCTGAGAACAGAAGGGGCTTGAGTCCGCTTTCAGGTAGAGCCCCGGGGAAGAATGGCTTCCAGTTGTGGTTACGCAGAAAAAGCACCCTAACCTGCCCCCAACCGCACCCCCACCCCCGCGCCCCTCCCCTCCCCTCCCCCAACCTCCCATAGCTTCCCAGCGGGACCTGGGAGCAGTAGAATGCGCCCTGGAGGCCCGCATTGGCCCCGACGTGGGGGTGGGGGTGGGGATGACAAAGCCTCCTGCAGGGGATTTGGGAACAAGTTTTAACCGCTCTGGGGCAGAACAAACACTAGGAAGGAGTAATGGCATAGCATTTAACACATGCCAGGCAGGCACCACTCTAAGGGCTTTCCATGGTTTGGGTTTTTATTTTTGTAAATTACACATAACACAAAATTACCGTTTTAACCACTTTAAAGTGTACAATTCAGTGGCATTGAGTACATTCGTGATGCTGTGCACCCATCACGGATACCCAATTCCAGAACTTTTCCATCACCCCAAAGAGACACCTTGTGCCCAGCTGCTCCCCATTGCCCCGTCCCCTCAGCCTCTATGGATCTGCCTTTGCCGGCCATCTCATGTAAATGGGGTCTCCTGTTGTCTGGCTTCCTGCACTCAGCACAACGTTTGCGAAGTGCAACAATTGTTGAAGCGCGGACCAGGACCTCATTCCTTCTTTGTAACTGAAGGTTATTCCGTCGCGTGCATGGGACACATTTGTGTATCCACTCTTCCACTATCGGACATTAGGATTGTTGGCACCTTTTGGCCGTTGTGAGTACTGCTACCACGGACGTTTGGGTACAAATTTTTGTCACAACACCTGCTTTCAGTCGTTTAGGGCTGACACACTTTAATTCACTGGACCCTCACAACTATCTGTTCATTGTGTGGTTGAGGGGACTGACCCCGGGGGAAGGTTAAGCAATGTGCCTGTCACCCCGCGAGGAGCCGCAGGATCAGAGGTGACCCAGGCAGTCCCCAAGATGGATGGGTTGTGGCTCTCCCACCCACGATTGCCTCCGCACAGCCTAAGACCCCCAGAAACTCGGGGGCAGCCTTAACTGCTCCCCCATAGGATAGGCTCCCGATTGGTTTGAGCGGCATAGGCGGAGCCCTGAAGGCAGGGGGAGGAGTCCTAGAGATCTCAGCCAATCACATTCCCTCCTGCCAGGGACCTACAGGAGGCATGTGACCTAGTGCTGACCAATGAGATGTAAAGGGTAGTTGTAGGATGATGCTTTCCTGGATCAGGTGACAGAGGCAAGGGGCCCATCTTACCCTCCACCCCTTCCCTCTTGCCGTCTTATAGAGTGAGGGTGTGATAGGAGGGCTCTGGCAGCCTCTTTTGACCTTGAGGCACCACAGTACCACTGCCCACTACAGATGGCAGAACAGAAAGACAAGAGAGCTCCTGACGACATCCTTGAACCACGGTGTCAGCCTCCAGTCCTGACTTTCTGTTCGCTGAGATGATAAACTGAATTAAACAACCTACTTGGATATTCACTACCTGTAGCCAAAAGCAGCCTGACAAATGTATGTACAGGAAAAGCCCCCAATGGACTGCGATATGTATTTACCACTCAACAAAAGATCTCAAGTCAAAGGGCAGAAAGTTCAAAAAATGTGATTTCCTGTATACTGACTTTGTGAGGGTTTTTTTTTTTCCAAAATATGCATTCCTGGCACGAAAGAAACAAGTATTGAAAAGGCATAACCCCCACCCCTCAGAGATAACCACCTCTAATATATTCATGTTTTTTCCATTCCTTCCTCTAGGTATACTCTATATATAATTTATTAAAAATGGGCTCCCAAGGGGCACCGGGCTGCCTCAGTCTATAGAGCATGTGAAGTCTTGATCTCCGGGTTGTGAGCTCCAGCGGCACCTTTATACATGGGCATGATCTGTCCTTCAGGGTACGTCCCTAAAGAACAGACTGTCAAGTGAAAGCAGGTACAGTTCCGGGATTTTCACACCAAGTGCCTCTCGGAGGAAAAGTTGTACCAATTCAAATTCCCATGAGTGCATAGCGGTGCTGGTTTGCATTTTTAATATACATTTTCTGTCTATCCAATTAATAAAAGATTTCCCATTTAGGTTAGTTCATTATACATCATGAATTTGTAAATATCAAGGAGATGGTTACAATGAAATTTAGAAATTCAATGAAATCATCGCTAGTTATAATTTTATCATCGCTTATTATAGTTGTTCAATCCACTATCCTCTGGTAAAATATGGGTGTGCAGGATGGTATCAAGCCATTGTCGGGAAATGGGTGGGCTTTTCCCTGTCTGCATAGCTCTTTCTTCTGAGCACATATGCCTGTGCACAGGTTCAGATATTTTTTATTTCTCTCACAAATTATATTTATTCTTTAGTCTGCTTAGAGGAGCTTCCTGCAGGAAAATTAGAGAGCATTTCGGACCACACCAGGATTAACGTGCATTAGCTTCTCCACATTTGCAAAGACCCAAAGTTCCAGAGGAGGGACAGGAAATGATTCAACACAGGACAGGATTGGGTGAAATTATGGAAATGTTGATGGACAAATGAGACCAATGCCTGGTGGATGTGCTCCTCCACATTCCTCTCTTGGAGGACCCAAGTTGGACTTCATGGGCTTGTTAAATCACAGCATTTAGCCACAAAGGGCCAAGAGATTTCTTCTTGTCTAGAACCACCGGGCTCAAAACAGTGTTATATTTTATAATGATAAAAGCCAAAGCAGAAGGGATTGACTGGTTCACATAATCAAAGTGTGCATGGCTTCAGGCTTGGCTGGTTCCAGGAACCCAATGTCCTCAGGATTCCCTGTCAGCAGAAGAATGGCAGAAAAGAAATATCATTGGCTACACTGAGGTCATGTGCCTATCCCTGAACTAATCACTGTGCCAGGGGATGGGATATGCTAATTGGCCGGTCTGGAGTCCCATGCCCAACCGCGGAGCTGGGAGAGGCATCAGCCCGGTGCAAACTACACAGCCTGGGAGCAGGGTGCCGTTCCAGAGGATAGGCACCTGGGGAGTCCAAGGACAGTTGTCCACGCAAGCAGGTTCAATGCAAAGAACAGACCCAGGAAGAACTCTGCTGCATCGCTGAGGGAGCTCCCTCCTTGCCCTTACATTTCATTCAGCAGGCAGAAGATAGAGATGATGCTTACGGCTTTAAAAATATTTAAAAAAAAAATTTTTTTCTACGCAGTCACATTTCCTTTTCTTTTAATATTTTATTTATTTATTTGAGAGAGAGAGAGCGGGCGCACACGCGGGGCGGGCCGTGGTGGGGGAAGGACAGAGGGAGAGGGAGAAGCAGGCTCCCTGCTGAGCAGGGAGCCAGACGCGGGGCTCGATCCCAGGACCCCAGATCATGACCTGAGCTGAAGGCAGACACTTAACCGACTGGGCCACCCAGGCGCTCCGGAGTCACATTTCCTTAAGCAGGTTTGCACTGAGCGAGTCCTGCACTTTGGACCCTAGAGCTGGGGTACCCCAATTTTTTTCACCATCGACACCTCTAAATAAGGTAACAGTGCTTAATTCAACATACAAGTGGCGGTCCCAGAGAGAAGTGCAAACCAGAGCATCTTGGATGAATTCTCCACATGTCTCGGTGCTGCCAGTGTGCTTCCCTGCCTTAGAGGAGAAGGCACTTCAGTATTAGCTCAGGTGCTCAGCTACGGGTGCCCCTTACCATCTGATCGACTGACTTGAGTGTGAGCATCTTTCTCTTACTGTTTATTAAGACCTTGCAGTGTGACAAGCCACTTAACCATCCCAGTAAAATCAGAGGGGGGATTTTCACCCCCATTTTACAAAAAAAGGAAACTGAGGCTCAGGGGTTTAATCCATTTGCTTTAAGTCACCTAAAAATGGCAGAGTTGGGGCTTGAAGCTAGAGGAGCTGTCTCTGAGCCCCCACAGTGCTCTTCCTCTGTCTCCTCAGAAAGCCATTCCTGACGCAAAGCCGCAGAGCCGCCTCCCAAAGGGACAAAGCACCGTGTCAGTCCCGTCCGCCCCTGAGATGTTGCTGTTGGATGGGCTTCTGCCTCGCTAGCATGGCCATACCATTCTTAACTACTGACAACCGTTCAGCTCCTCCCACCAGTGCTGGACTGGGACAGACAGGGTAAAACCCGGGAGGGTAGGACCGATCAGAGGGCCTCACAGACAGAAACTGATTGTTTGGGAAAGTGGGGACCGCCGAAAGCTCTCGGATCCCTGCCATGAAAATTCATGTGTGTTAACGATGCCAAAGTGCTGAGCTCGGCGGCAGCCCCCAGGCAGCCCCAGCACCTGCTCTGGGGCAGGGGTGCCACTCAGTTGATTAAATGCAGCCGTTAAAGCCCCCCTGGGTCTCGCCTCCTTGAAACCACGCCACCTAAAATTTCACTGCGATCATCTTGACATTTACAAATTCATAATGTATAATGAGCTAACCTGAAGTGGGAATCTTTTATTAATTGCCTAAAACGGGGAGTATATAATAAGAATGAATAAATACAACAAACCAGGCTGGATCTGTAGACCTCCAAGAAACCGGCCGTGGAAGGAGGCTTCGCACACGTGACTCCTTGGGATCTGAGGACTGGGCGGGTGGCTGGGGCCAGTGGTCTTCCCTTGTCACGGGGCCGGTCCCCAGGCAGGGAGGGAGAGTTCCCGCCAAGACACTGTTTGGGTGGGATGCCTTGCTGATGTCAGCTGCGGGTTTCAGAAACACGAGGAATGTCTGAGATGCTGCGTTGCCTGAATGCCCAAGAGCCATTGGGATACTGTGGGACACTCAAGGACAACAGCTAGCAAGTGGCAGAGCCCAGATTTGAACGCTCATCCATCTCTTTCCGCCCCCACCCTCTGCTTCAACGGATTTACAGAACAAAGCTCGCCTTCCACCCTGAGACGTGGATGCTCAGAGCATGACACCGGCCATGGGCTGACCCTGAGCTGCTTGGCCACCCACAAGGGCCCCACCGGCCCCTGGGGCCTCCCCGCGCTGTGCCAGGAGCCCTCTTCCCCCATGGACGTGAGGCCCGATTTCCAGGGCTCTTCCAGAGAGCCCATGCAGCTAAAAGGAGAGTGTAACTGCTTGAAACAGTGCTGACTGCTCCTTCCAGAACGAAGGTCCCGATTATATAACACGGTTGCCTGGGGAAGGAACACTTGTGCCTGCTCAGGTTTTTCCAAAAAAAAAAAAAAAGGAAAAAACAGATTTTAAAAAGTTAAAACTGCCCTCCTTAACCCTCATTCATTCTTCGCACAGATGTTTACTGAGCCCCTAGTATGTGCCAGGGGCTCAATAAATATCTCTAGGTGCTGGGGATGTGACAGAAAATCACACCAAATTCCCTGCTCATGGAAAGCTGATATTCTAGTGTGGGAAGACCATAAACCAAAGAAACAGGCAAAACATACAGCGGGTCGGATGAAATCAGTGCGAAGGAGAAAAGTAAAACAAAAGTATTTTTATTTTTAAAAATCTATTATTTTTGTTTGTTTAATTATTTTTTTTAAGGAAACTGTACCCCCAACATGGGGCTCAAACTCACGACCCGGAGATCAAGAGTCACATGCTCTACTGACTGAGCCAGCCAGGTGCCCTAAGAAAGTATTTTTATTTTTTTTTAAGGATTTTATGTATTTATTTGACAGAAAGAGAGAGAGCACAAGCAGGGGGAGCAGCAGAGGGAGAGGGAGAAGCAGGCTTCCTGCCGAGCAGGGAGCCCGATGTGGGACTCGATCCCAGGACCCTGGGATCACAACCTGAGCCGGAGGCAGATGCTTAACCGACTGAGCCACCCAGGCGCCCTCCCCCCCAACAAGAAAGTATTTTTAGAGTGGAAGAAAAAAGAGTCCGAAAAGGCTCCCCTGAAAAGGTGTCATTTGAGGAAACAGTTGAAAGGGTGAGGGAATGAACCACACAGGTGATACAGCAAGAACAGGAAGTGCAAAGGCCCTGGGGTTGGATAGTACCAAAGGCAAAAAAGGCATAAATGGAGGCCCACAACCCAGACTGGGAACTTTGCAAACTCCATGGCCAGAAGACAATAGCTTCCAGCAACCAGAAAGCAAAGCCTGCAGCTGCCAGCAAGCAGATGTGCTGGGCCGGCAGGGGCAGGGAAGTGGCTTCCATGGGAGGAGGAAGGAGGGATGGGGGTAAGAGCCAATTCAGTCCTGCGTCGTTTGGCAGGCAGAATTCTCAGATGGCCTACGGGTCCCACCCTGTACAATCCCAGGACCGTGAAGATGGCGGGTTTTATTCCAGGGCAGGTTATGTTATATGGTACACTTAACTTTAAGAAAGGAAGATTATAATAAGTGACCCCTTGGAAAGAACAGGGCTCTTCCCAGAGTCAGCTAGTTGAAGCAAGAGAGATTCTCCACAGCTGGCTGTGACCCTGGACAGGGCCACCGAGAAGGGCCGTGGGTGCGAAGAGCAGTCCCCAGGTACCAGGCAGCCAGGAACGCGAATCTCTCTCGGTCCTGCTGCCACTGAACTGAACTCACGACCTGCTCAAGCTTGGAAGAGGATCCAAGGTCCAGATGAGAACCCAGCCCGAGGGACCTGGGGCGGAGAACCCAGCCATACTGTGCCTGGCTCCTGACCTGCACAGCTGTGAGCGAGTAAGTGGGCGTTGTTTGAAGCTGCTCAGTTTGAGGTGATTTATAATGCAGCAATAGAAAACTAAGGGACACTCATTCAATACTTTTGAGTACCTACTATGTGCTGGTCCCTGTTAGGTGCTGGAGACATAGCCATGAGCAGGACAGATAAGGTTCCTTCCGAATGGGGCTTATATTCAAATTAGGGAAATAGACAGTGAGCAAGTAAACAAACGACCAACATAATATCAGATGGCAGCATCCCTGAAAGATGGGGCCCTGGAACCAGGACCCCGGGCTAAGTTTCGATGGCCCACTTCTCCCAGCCAGCGAGGCCCACGCCAGCAAAACAACTCCCACCAGGCAGAAGCTTTAGCCAAACAGCCGCTCCAAAGCCCTGTGGGATTGGCCTGCCCTTTCCACCCTCATCTCCACCTGCTCTCTTCCCCTCTCCTGGTGTGGTCCCCACAGGCCCTCCTCTTCCCCAAACACACCAGGTTTGTCCCCACCTCAGGGCCTTTGCACGTGCTATGGCTTCTCCTCCTCTCTCCAGTTTCTCCTGCAGTATCACCTCCTCAGAGACATATGCCTACCACCCCACCTAAAGAAGCCCTCCCCACCTGCACATCTGTTTACCCACCATGTTCTAGTCTCTCCTTCGCATGTATCACTCACATAAATGATCTCACTTATTCATTCACTTGTGGCCTCTCTCCCCCACCGGAACGTAAGCTCCAGTACGGCAGACCCTGTGCCTTTCACTGCTATCTCCCGGAGCCTAAAACAGCTCCCGGGACATAGGAGACTCTCCGTAAACATCCGCTGACGGAATGATTGGAAACTTCCTCTGATCAGTCAGTGGCTGTTTTTATTTCTTCCAAGAGAGGAGGACAGAAAAAGCAGTGAAAAAGGAATAATTCAGAAAAAGATGAAAATCCTAAGCTGTAGCGAGACAGCCATTTGCATAATGACGAGCATCTGATTTTTAATATAATTCCACCTCCAAAGGAAAATGTTAGCTATTCAAATGTAGCCAGGCCCCAGGAAAGGGCTCAGATAAATAGGAGCAGCAATCACAAGGGTGGAAATCAAAATCCCGCAGTGGTTGTCTTCCCCATCACGGAACAATTTCTGTCGGTGCCGTTCAGAACTTGCTATAGCCGTTCCAAACGCTGTTAGCGATCTAACCAACACCCTTTCCCGGCTCCGTCCTCCCTTCCCTCCTCACTGTGCGAGAGGAAGCTAAATGCTCATTTCCCCAGACCCTTTGGAAGACCTACTTCTGTCTAGTGAGATGAAAATGCACGAGGTCGGGAGATAGTCTGGGAGTGCCTTTGCCTATGGGAAATGGAAGAGGGGAGCCTGATCAGGCCCTAGACCTTCCTCCTGCCTTAAATATTGCTGTGATGGCTGGAGTTGCAGCAGCCGTCTTGTGACCGTGGGGGGAAGACCAAGAGAACCACAGAGACTGTTGGCCCTTCCTTCATTAAGCAGCTTTATTGCCGCCCTGAGATAACCGCTTCTGGAGTATATATAAGAAGCGTAAATGCTTATCAAGCCACCGTGGTGAAGTTTCCTGTTACCTGCAAGCAAAAATCATTTCCTACCAATATGCCAGCTATAATGGTTAAGACAGCTCCACAAAACTGAACAAAGTTTTGTCCTTTGTCAAAGCAATTTCATGACCATGATCTCATCTCGTCATCTCACCCCCCTCCCCGAGCGTTTGGATGGGTAGACCTCAGTTTCCCTATTTGTCAGATGAAACATCCGAGACTCAGGGAGGTCAAGCGACTCTCCAAGGCCCACACAGCTCTGTGGCGACAGCTCAGACTCAGAACTGAAACCTGGACTTCCAAATTCCTAGTCCGACACATGGAAAGACAAGACCCCATGACAGAAAATAGTACCCCAGAGAAAAACAACAACAAAGAAGAAGAAAAACCAAACTTCACTGTAAACCTCTATTTTATGGCTTTTGATTAAGAGACAACTGTTGTAATTCATTTACAAACCCAGGACCCAGTGGCCCTGTCTTAAAAATGAGTAGGACCCCAGCGCAGAACGCCAGGGCAGCGGGAGCCCATCCACCACAAAGGGCAACGGGACATGCCTGTGCTCAGAGTGCCCTGGTCTGCAAGGACCTTTGACAGAAGCAAAGCGTCCCAGTGTCCCTGGGAATAAAATAGATGGGAAGCCCACTGCCGTATAGCATGGCAACTCCTTTCACAACAGAAGAAGTGCAGCGGTGCTCATGCCCAAGGAATTACCTGCAAGGAGGAGGAAGTGACCACCCAGTTCCCACTAGATGTCCTGCACGTAGGCCCCAGGAGAGGCCCCTATTTCCATAGGTGGCCGGATGGTACCGTGTACTCATTTTATCCTTCCCGCCCCATCTAGGAGGTGATAGACCCTGTGCTGCTTCATTCCGGGTAGAAGAGAACGTCCGTGAAAGTACACACAAAAGCCTTTAAGTGCCATGCTTTGTCTTCCCAAACCCCCGGCTCTTGGTTCTGGGATCATAAATGCAGATGTCCACAGGAACGGAGCTAAGCAACATAAATGGGCAAAACAGGACAAGGGCAGGGCAGTAGGGAGCGGTGCCGACTGTGGTAAAGTCTGCGTGAAGGCATTCAGATTTCATTTTGAAGAAGCAGTCCTGCGGAGCAGGTAGGTCTACCTCAAGATTGAGTGAGATTTCGGGGCGCCTGGGTGGCTCAGTTGGTTAAGCGACTGCCTTCGGTTCAGGTCATGATCCTGGAGTCCCGGGATCGAGTCCCGCATCGGGCTCCCTGCTCAGCGGGGAGTCTGCTTCTCCCTCTGACCCTCCCCCTCTCATGTTCTCTCTCTCTGTCTCATTCTCTCAAAAAAATAATAAAATCTTAAAAAAAAAAAAAAAGATTGAGTGGGATTTCAGGAAACCACAGGGAGGAGGGGCAGAGGGAGAAGCAGACTCCTCACTGAGCAATAGCCTGATGTGGACTCAATCCCAGGACCCTGGGACCATGACCCAGGTCGAAGGCAGACACTCAACCGACCGAGGCACCCAGGCGACCCGGGATGGGAGCATATTTTTTGCAGCTTCTCAACAGCACTGCGAGCCCCCCTGGTATCATTTCATTAAAGTCCTTTCAGCTTGAAGCAACTGACTCGATCTGCCATGTGCACACCCAGGGGTCCTGACAGATGCCACGTGCGTTTGTGAACCACACTCTCTGGCCGCTGTGCTTACAATAAACTCGCTCCCTTGTGACTTGATCTTTGCGTGGGATTCTGGTCTTTGCAACTCACCAGTGCTGGATTCAGATAACCCTGGCTTTCCAAACTCAGAGGCCTTACCAGGAGGGGGCCAAGGCTGCAGATCAACCCCGGTTCTGGAATAACCGCACTTGTCCTGGTGACAGTGGCCAGGACCGCAACAGAGAGTGTGTGGTCGGCTTAGGTATCTCGATCTGATCCAGATGTGGGTTTTACTGCCTTTCATCATTATTAAGAATTAGCTCTGTGTCATTAGCACAGCAAGCCATCAACTCAGATATGTCCGGCCATCTGGACGAGGCTCTTGCTAACAGCACGGAGCCCAGATGGATGCTGTTAGGAGGGTTGTGAGCAGAGATCAGCTAAGAGGAAGAGAGAGAGAGAGAGAGAGAGAAAGACAGAACAGGATCCATTTGCCATATGCCCATTTCCTAGAGGTGGACACTGAGTCCCAGGAGACTGAGCCACGGTGGGACAAGCTGGGCGTTCCTCCTCATAGAGGAGGAATACAGGGTGCACAGTAGGCAGTTGGGGGAAGCAGGTGCAGAGAGGGAGTTAGGAGAGCAAGGGATTGATTGGGGTGATGCCTGCGGAAGGTACAGGGGAAGGAGGCAGAACTGGGCAGAAGCTCCAAGACCCCCACACGGATCTGATTGCACAAAGCACCTGCACAGGCTCTGATTAGAGGTGACTGCGCCCTGGCCTGCCACCTTCCCTGTCCCTGGCGGGTGCACTCAGAGGCAGAGGCAGACCCCTCAAGCTGCCGGCTGATGCACCCCTTGCTGCAGAGGCAACGGTGGATACTGCCCCCAAGGGAGGCCCAGCAACGGCCCCAGGGTGGGGCACCTGGAGTTGCGGTGGTCTCTTGCCGTGCAGCCAGGACACTGACTCACATGCAGAGGGCAGCAGTGCCCTTGGTGGGCGGAAGGGATGCACTGAGGACACGGTCTGAGGCCCTGGATGCAGCCATGCTTGAAATCCACACCCAGACTTCTCAGTCACATTAACCAATAGATCTCCCCTCTTCTAAAGCCAGATGTGGTCAGTGTTTTCTGTCGCTCGCCAAAGAATCTAATGTTCTTGGTCAAGCCAGCTCCTTGAAGTTGGACAAGTGAATATTGTTTTTAGTTACTGGAATCCCGTTGAAACATCTTCACATGGTCAGCATGGTCTGTGCCCTCAACCACGGCCCCTGGGTCAAGGACAGCAATGGGAGACAGAGTGTGATCTGGTTCTAGGACAAATTTTAGAAGGTAGTGTTCATATTCCTACCTCTAAAGTACATTCAGATGTTAACACTTAAGTGGCTAAAACTCAATGTCATTTCTTTTTTTCTCTCATGGGTGGTCTCCTATTGGATAAAGTGGGTAATTGACATTTTTAAAAAATACATGATTTTCTGTGAGACTCAATAATCAATAAAAAGGAGTGGTCAAGAGTAGGACCCTGGAACCGGCCCACCTGGGCGTGGGTGTGAGGCCAGCTCCACCGTGACCTTGGGCAGTCCACTCAGTCTTTGCACCTTGATATCTTCATCTGTAAAATGGGGAAATGATAGCACTCACCTCGGAGACCTGACAGGAAGATTAAATGAATTGTTGAATATCAATATGCCTAAAACAGTGACCGCCATGTAATGAGTCATAGAATACTCATCATCTATGATATAACAATCACCATCAATAATAATATAATAATCATCACCTGGAATACTTTTAGCACCATACCTAAACATTTCCATTTTTCTAAACTTGACCTTTGTACAAAAGAAAAGGTTGCTCCCACCCCTGACAGCTTGGATGGAGCCGGTGGGCAGAGAGACGGCCAGACGCCACCTTTCAGTTTGTCTTCTTCTGAGGGAAAAACATGCAAGCAAAGACAATGCTCTATAACCCAATTTGAGTGTCTCATTACAATCATATAATGCTAATTGCCGGCTTTGTGTTCCATTCGGCAACTTGTTAAAGTAATTGAACAAAATATAACTAATGAACAATTATAATGAAGTTCATAATTAGGTCCTTGAAACACTTGATATGGAAAATATTTCAGATGCTTTCAAAAAACTGAACTCAAGTGAGGTGAGGCAGATACAGACATGGGAGAAGCTATGAATGGTTCCTCTGGTTCAAAATGAATCAAGCTCCCCCCCACCCCCAGATCATTACTCAACACCAGCCTCGTAGACCTGAGATGCTAATTTCAGTGAGACAGTGGATGTGACTGCCTGACCCAAGGTGTGGCACATAGTAGGTGTGCAAGAAATACTAGTTTCTTCCTTCCCCTTGGGCAGGAAGGTCAATTGAGGGTAGGCAATGTCACCTACTACTGTGTATTTCGTGGGGCCTTGCCCAGGAGACCAGCACACAGTAGGTGCTTAGAAAGTGTAGCTAAGGGCGCCTGGGTGGCTCAGTTGGTTGAGCGACTGACTTCGGCTCAGGTCATGATCCCGGAGTCCTGGGATCGAGTCCCACATCGGGCTCCCGGCTCAGTGGGGAGCCTGCTTCTCCCTCTGACCTTATACTCTCTCATGCTGTTTCTCTCTCTCTCTCTCAAATAAACAAATAAATAAAATCTTTAAAAACATTACTTAACCTTGGGCGCCTGGGTGGCTCAGATGGTTAAGCATCTGCCTTTGGCTCGGGTCATGATCCCAGGGTCCTGGGATCGAGTCCCGCATCGGGCTCCCTGCTCGGCGGGGAGTCTGCTTCTCCCTCTCCCACTCCCCCTGCTTGTTCTCTCTCTGTCTCTCTTGCAAGTGAATAAATAAAATCTTTAAAAAAATAAATAAAATAAATAAAAATTAAAAAATTACTTAACCTTTAAAAAAAAAAAAGTGTAGCTAAAAAGAGAGAATGGAATCTGCTTCTTCCTGAGGACCTCCTTCCTCCCCAACTCAAGATTAGCAATGACTGCAGGGGGTGGTTCACAAACTCAGACGTGCAAGACCACAGTCATCTGGTGGGCTGGCCACCCCAACCCCCATTCCCACTCTCAAGGTGGAAAATCCAATGCTGAGACAGTAATTTCAGAGTAGAGAACCCTGGCAGACCCAGCCTCACACTTGATCAAAGCTGACCTAGCCAGAAATGGGACCAACCGGCGGCGTGTGGCCCCAGAGACAATGCTCCAAGGAGCACCACCTCCATGTGGTCCTGCCAAAGCTCACAACCGGATCCAAACAGAAGGAAGCATCAGGCAACTCAGTACTGCAGTCGGCTGGCCTGTCCTCTTCAAAAGATCAGGGTCGGGCGCCTGGGTGGTGCAGTAGGTTAAGCATCTGACTCTTGATTTTGGCTCAGGGCATGATCTCAGGGTCGTGAGATCGAGGCCTGCAACGGGCTCAGCGCTCAGCGGGGAGTCTGCTTGAGGTTCTATCCCTCTCCCTCTGCCCCTCTGCCCCTCCCCCCTGCTCTCTATCTCAGATCAATAAATCTTAAAAAAAAAAAAAAAAAGATCAGTGTCATGGAAGGCAATGGAAGTTTCGGGCAATGCTTCTGATTAACACAGGCTTAGGAGACAAGACAACTGAGGGCATTGTGTGACTGGGGCTTTTGTTCTGCTCTGAAGGACATCATTGGGACAATTGATGAAATCCGAAAAAGGTCGTTAGATTGGGTAATAGCATTGTTTCTATGTTAATCCCCTGATTTCAATCATCGTGCTGTAGTTATGTAAGAGAATGCCTTTGTTTTTCGGGAATACACAATGGAGTATTCAGGGATAAAGGGACATTATGTCTGCAACGAACTCAAACAATTCAGAAGGAATATAGGTACGTGTGTGTGCGTAAGTATGTAAGGGGACAAGAAAAAGGAAAGCATAAAGCAGATGTCAACATTCGGGAAATCTGAGTCAAAGATATTGGGTATTTTTTGTGCTACACTTGCAACTTTTATTCCACTGTGAAATTATGTCACAAGAAATAAGGGGGTGGTGGGGGGAGAATTCTAGTGCCTGCTCCCCAGCATCCTTTGTAGCTCGGGGCGGCCGTGAGAAACAGCCCTGCTCGATGAACCAGAGGGAAAGTCTGCTGGGGATCTTTCGGGGAAAACATTCCCCACAGAGGGGGCCACAAGGAGACTTCTTGCTGCCCGGGCTGCCCGGCACCGCCGTGTCCCCCCGCTGACACAGATGTGTGAGCATGGGATCCCGAAGCTGTGGCAGCCACTTTGTGACCACGAGGAGGCAGCCAAGAAACAAAAGTGCTCACGTTGAGTTCATGAAATGCCTGCACTCGGTAAATAAATCCCTTCTGTCTGTGCATTCCGTTGCTTGCTGCCAAAGCGTTCTCAGCTCTCCGAGTGCTTGCTACCTAGCCAGGCCTTACCTCGGGAAGCCAGAGCCCCCCCTGCACCTACAACCAGTCAGGAATCTGGGGACATGGCTGCCAGAGGACTCAGCCGAGGGAGCCAGGCTCCCCTCACTCATACCCATCGATGTCTTCTCGGTCTTGGCTTCTCCTCCAGTCCAGGGAATCTTCTGGTCTGCTGGGGGTGGAGCAGGGAAACCCTGCTCTTCATCATGCTTTTTTCCCCCTATTTTTTGTCTGTGCTTCCTGGCCTCTCAGTTCTAGGCTTTTAGAAAGGAGAAGCTATAAAATGGCCCTTCTCTCTCCCTCCCGCTCTCTCAATCTCTCTCCCTCTTCTTCGCTGTCATAAATCATCCCTGATGCAACATGCACACACAGTAGCCCAGTTGCTCAGTAGCAGGGAAGGGTCAAGGCAAGACAGTGACATAAGGAAAAGAAAAGATGGCTCAATTTGACAAATATCATCCCTCCACTCGATGATCTTTTACAAAGCATCAAGGTCCTTTCCACTCTGTCCCTTCCTCTCGGATGACTCCTCCCTTCCAACCCGACTAAGCTCCGCACGTCTCCAGCGGGCCACACACAGTCCGTTGCCCCAGGCTTTGTCCAGGCAGCTCCCAGTCCGCGCAAGGCCTCCCCCTCCCTCATTCAAGTCCAAGAGGGAGACCTTGTACCAGTCAGGGCAGACAGCGTTCTGCTGCGTAACACATAAGGCCACAGGGTCGGTGCCTTTATGCCAGCAGATATGCAAGCAGAGTTTACTTCTCTTACCCGTGACCCATGCAGGCTGGAGGGTGGAGGTTCCGTCCATCACAGGAGCTCAGCACCCGGCTGACAGGGCAGCCACCTGTGAAAGGGAAGCGGGAGCTGGGGCGGTGGTGGGGCGGGGGGGTTCTTACATCAGCAAACTCTGCCCTAGACCTGATGCACTGGCCTCCCCCTGGATTCCTCGGTTCCGTCTTATTCTGGAGGGGTTTCCATGCCTGAGTTTTGCCCTTTTCCCAGATCACAGATTCCTGTGGTTAGGTTTTCTTTTGAATATCGATGCCCCGGCTTTTCTGCAAACCATTAGATCACAGTCTCTAGAAGTAGAGCCTGGGAACCAGTGTTTACAGCATACACACACCCCCACGCACTGATCTTTTTTTTTCCCTAAGATTTTATTCATTTATTTACTTATTTGAGAAAGAGAGAGAGCGTGCGCACGAGGAGGGAGGGGCGGAGGGAGGGGGACAAGCAGACTCTGTGCTGGGAATGGAGCCCGACTCAGGACTTGACCCCACGACCCTGGGATCACGACCTGAGCCAAAACAAGAGCTGGATGCTCAACCAACTGAGCCACCCAGGCGCCCCCCACCCCACCAGCACACAAATCGTTAAGTGTACATCTCAGTGATGGTTTATTGTGGTAAAATACACATAACACAAAATTTACCATTTTAACCATTTATAAGTGCTCCGTTCCGTGGCACCTCCACGTGGCTGTGCGGCCACCACCACCATCCACCTCCAGAACTTTCCATCATCCCATTGAACACTAACTCCCCACGCCCCTCTCCCTGCCCCAACCCCCAGATAACTTCTATTCTACTTTGTGTCTCTGAGTTTGCCTATTCAAGCTGTCTCGTAGAGGTCACACAATGTCTGGGCTCCTGGGTATGGCCTCTCTCACTAAGCATGTTTTCGGCGTGTGTCTGTGTCAGAACTTCGTTCCCTTTTCTGGCTGAGTAACATTCCCTTGTGTGGATGGGCCACATCTTATTTCTGCAGTCATCTGTCGATGGACACTCGGGCTGTCTCCACCTTCTGGCTGTTGTGAATAGTGCTGCTGGGAACACTGGTGTGCAGACATCTGTTTAAGTCCCCGAGTTCAAGTCTTTGGGGGAATATGCCTAGGATTGGAGTTGCGGGGTCAGACGGTAACCCTACGCTTAACTTCTGGAGGAACTGCAGAATTATTTCTTTTTTTAAGATTTTATTTATTTATTTGAGAGAGAGCACAGATGAGAGAGTGCGCACAAGCAGGGAGTGGGGGCAGAGGGAGAAGCAGGCTTCCCGCCGAGCAGGGAGCCCGATGCGGGGCTCGATCCCAGTTCCCTGGAATCATGACCTGAGCCGAAGGCACGTGCTTACTTAACTGACTGAGCCCCCCAGGCGCCACCACGCCCTCAACTTTTTGTGGTTTTCTCTCTAGAAAGGCTGGCTGACTCCCAACCTAAAAATAAACCTCAGGTCTGAAGATGCAATATTAAAAATGACATTATCACCCTGACAGAGTGGCAAACAATGCTACATATGGCGAGCAGGAGCCATCGATCACGGGCTGCCGCCTTCCATTTGGGGAGGTGAGGAAGCCCCCAGGACGCGAGGTGGGGGGGTGTGGGATGGGATGCGTCAGAGCGGCTGCCTGGCTGTCCACACCCGAGCACAGAAATCTCAGCCTGCACCTCCCAGGCCTCTCCCCAAACTGTTAACATGAAATCTAGCAGCCAGGCAGAAGGGCTGACCTCCCCAAATTCAATTTGCAAGGTCAACCACGCAAGGACCCAGGCTAATAGAATTGTCACATCTGTGTCCCAGCCGTTGACAACATGCTCTTGCTGGGCCTGAACATGAAAGCAATTATGTGATACATATTTTGGCAAGAACCTGAGGTTCCCATCAGGGGGAGAGAGACACTGCCGACTCAGGTTATTTAAAAAAAAAAAAGAAAAAGAAAGAAAGAAGGAAGGATAGAAAAGGAGGAAAGCCACAAAAACAAATTCATTATGAAAATTTGAAAATTTCCACTTCCCTAGAAATCACATATGAAGACTGAGGAACTGAATCCTTTTGAAAGCTCCATTGTTTTAAGAGTATAAATAGCATCCTCTTAAAAACCCACAATTTCAATCAAGCTGGAATAATGGGAAATTCCATTCATGGAACGTTGTCTTTTAAAATTTCATGACACATGAATTCATTCCCCTCCAAATCTAATTAGAGGCTCCAACATATGAGAGGGTTTGTGACAGCATCAAAGTGACTTGGAAACCATACATCGCAATTGATCTTTTTCACTGGGGGATGATTTTTTTTTTTTAATCAACCAAGATATTTGAGAACCACCCCCCGCCCATGAGGCTTATCAAAAGGGGGATTCTCTCTGTTCTTTTGGGGCTCTTCCTGAAAGGTTCAAGAAAGTGAAGGCCAGCATCTGGAGCTGGCCCATCTGTGGCGACCTTGGGCGAGGGCCTTGAGCCCGGTGCCTGGTGCCCCATCTGCAAAGTGGGGATAATGACAGCATCTGTGTGCTAGGCCTGCAGACAGTCAGGACCGTGCCCCTGGAACAGCGCCTGGCACGTGGGCGGTGCCACGCGATGTCAGCTATTAGCCCCAGCCAGCCTGCGGCCCAGAGGAATGGCTCCAGCCCCCGGGGCCGGTGGTCCTCAGCCTGCGCATTGGAGAACAACGGTGCAACAGACCCACCAGGGGAGCCACCGCCCTCGGCTACCAGGACAGCCCAGGCTGACCCTTGGGTAGCTAGCACCTGGCTCAGCTATCAGCATGCAGAGGGGACCCGGGCAGTCATTACGCACACTGCAGGGACCCCAGGCAGCCTGAGGCAGGGTGACCTGCATCAGCCCCTTCCAGCCTAGGCTGGCTGGGCAGCCACTCACCCCGCCCCAAACGCCTTTTTGGTGTCTGGTTCCCACGGGTGGTCCTTAAGCACCGATTGTCTGCAGGCCGAGGACTCCAGCCCCAGGCCACCCCGGGGCTCCCCTCCCACACAGGGACCCCTGTCTGTGCCACAGAGGATACCATCCCGGCTCTGCCAGGAGATACTGCGGGGAAGGGGGTGACCGGCAGCATTGCAGACTGCATAGGGGGGCTGTGGCCAGACTGCCTGGGGCCTTAACCCCAATTCTATCCCACCCCCCGTTAGCTGTAGGACCCCAGGCGAGTTAACCTCTACACCTCAGTCACCATTCTGTGGAAACAGGGATCATTCAAGTGTCTGCTTTGTGGGGGAGTTGTGAGGATTAAATCAGTTGCTGATTTAAGGGCTTTGATCAGCCTGGGCGCCCGGGGAGGGTTTGCTCAACGGGTGGCTTCTGCCAGGGCTCAGCCCACGTGCTCGAGTTGGCAGAAATGGACTTTATTTTTCCATCACCAAGATGAACTTCTCCCATGAACCCCAGTCTCCTAGGGACAGGACATTCACGTCAGTCCCATGTGGGGCTCTCCGCTCCCCAAGGGGGCCCGGCTTAAATCAGGGGGCGGCAGGGGGGGGGGGGGTGTCTTGCCACAGCAGGGGGTGGAGGGAACATTTTGTCATGGTCATCTCCTGCTGTGGTCCCCACTGAGGCGGCTTCCTTGCTCCCTGGATCACTTCTGGCAGAGCCCGGGGGTCCATGAGGACACAGGAGGTCAGAGGAATTGCGCATGCCAAGCCTGAGAATGGTGTCAGACTATGTGAGCTGTTATGACCAAGTGATTGCAAGAGAAGCTGCGAAATCTCCCAATTGCTAAACTGGATCCGAATAATAAAACCATGAGAATCAAGTAAGATACATTTGCAGGCTAGATTTGAACCACTGGTTTGAGACATCTGCTCCTTATTGTCAAATCCGCAGTTCACGGAAACCCCATTCTACAGATGGGAAAGCTGAGGCCCTGGGTGGTTGAGAGACACACCCACTGTGACGCGGCTGGCCAAGCCAGGACTTGACCCCAGAGTGTCAGCTTCAGAGCCAGCTTCCTAATAACAGCTGTCACCTTGACACAAAGCAGGCTCCCACGTCCCCAGCTTTCCCAGGGCTGCGCCCGCCCTTCTTCTAATACTTACACCACGAGTTTGGCCCCACTGTAAAGGAGCCCTGTTCTGATGGCTACTGCCACATAACCACCCCAAAGTTAGTAGCACAGAACAAAAATAATTTTATTGTATTTCAAGGCTTCCATGGTTAGAAATTCAGGCAGAGCTCAACTGGGTAATTCTTCTGTTCCATGTGGTGTCAGCTGAGGTCACTCAGTGATATTCGGCTGACAGAGGACAGGTATGGAGGGTCAGAGACAGCTCCACTCCAGTGCCTGGGGCCCAGGCAGGGACGGCTCTGGGCCAGAGCGCCCCCATGTGACTTCTCCAGTTTGGTGGCCTCAAAATCTTCAGACTTTTTCTTCTAATTCAGATATGTTTACATGGAACACTGGGTACATTTAAGATGTACAACGTGTTGATTTGATACACTTCTATAGTGCAATGTGATCACCACCACCTTCTCTATCACATCAGGTAATTACCATTTCTTTTCTATAGTGAGCACATTTAAGAGCTAGTCTGTAGCCGCTTTGAAGGATACGGTATTGCTGACTTCACTCACTATGCTTTGTATTACGTCTCCAGAACCTATTCCTCTTCTAGGTGCAAGTCCATACCCTAAAACAGTATCTCCCCAATTCCCCCCCCCCCCCCCCCCCGCGCCCCGGTAACCACCATTCTGCTCGCTGGTTCTAAGACCTCCACGTTTTTAGATGCCACGTAGAAGTGAGAGCATGTGGTATTGGTCTTTCTCTGACTTACCTCACTTAGCATAAGGCCTTCGAGGTCCATCCACATTGTCACAAATGGCAGGACCCCCCCCACACATATACACACATATGTAGAACATCTTTACCCACACATCCACTGATGGACACTCAAGCCGCTTCCCTACCTTGGCAACCGTGAATAACGCTGCAGTGAGCATAGGAGTGCAGGGGTCCCTTTGAGATCCTGTTTTCATCCTCTTTGCGTCTATGCCCAGACTTCTTACACGGGGGTGGGCTTCCCCAGAGTGAGCAACCCCCAAAAGAACATGGTCGAGCTCCAAGGCTTTCCTGGCCAAGCGTATAAACCACTGAGCAGCACCTGTGCCACACTAGGGATCAAGCCAGGCACCAGCCCGCTCAGACGCAAGGAGACAGGGATCCAGACACACCCCTCCCCGCCAGGAGCAGTGTCAAAAAATGCTCCACCACTTTTCTTTACCTGCCAGCACACTCAGGCACTTCTCCTCCTAGAGGAAATGCTCGCTCCCAGAAAACCGCAATTTTGAAAGAGATTTATCCCAGATGGAGTTGCTTCTCCTCAAAGGGTGGCCTGTTTCGGTTGAAATCTGGCTGATCCTCAAAACCCAATTCTTGTATTTGCGGTCTGTGCCTAGAAGACTCACTTGTGTTCATTACACGTGAACATTCGGAACCAGCAAAAAGTTTCTTCTTCAGAATTCTGTTTGGGAACTCTTCCAGGCAAAGACCCAGGCAAAGCTTCACTTCTCTTTCCTCCCACACACTCAGGCCGCCCCGCTTCATCCGGGGGTCACCACCCCACGCAGAGCTAGTGACGCAGAGGTGGATGCAGGACCCCAAGCTTGAAGTTCAGCATCAGCTCTTTCCCGACCCCCGCTGAGGAAAAGGAGGCTCAGAGAGGTGGAGTAACTTCCCTGTGGTCACACAGACAGAAGTGGAACCGTACTTCAGATCCAAGTCCTTGGATACAGAGTAGAGTTGCCAGAGGTAGCAAAACTGTAGGACAGCTAAGTTTGAATTTCAGATAAACAATGAATATTTTTTGGTGTAAGTATGTCCCATGTTATATTTGGGATATATTTACACTAAAGATCTATTCACCGTTTGTCTGAAATTCAAATTTAACTGAACACCCTATGTTCTTTCAATTTTATTTTTTTTATTTTAAGTAGGCTCCATACCCAACATGGGGCTCAAACTCATGACCCAAAGATCAAGAGTTGCATGCTCTACCAAGCCAGCCAGGCGCCCCCTGAACATCCTAGATTTTGTCTGGCAACCCAATTCCTGAGTCTATGCTCTTAACCGCTACACTCCAGTGGCTTAGAGATTCCAAGAGAGATACTGAATCATGATCCCATTGTCCCAGCCCCTGGATCGCACTGAGCCTGACGCCATTGATAAGAGATGGCTTCCTGTCACAGTGCCAGTCTCAACTGAAATGAAGCCTTACCTGTGGCTGGGACCAAGGGGTGGAGACAGGGAAAAAGTAAGGAGGCAGATTCCCATCCTCAAGAACCTGAGTGGGGCCAAGGAGACAGAACTCATACATAGAAAAGTGCTAAGTGGGGTGTGATCCCATTTGCTGAGGCCTGGACAACTGAGAAGGTATAATCCCTTTCTATTGCTGCATAATGAATTATCACAAACACAGTAGCTTAAAGCAACATTCATGTATTACCTCATGGTTTCTGTAGACCAGGAGTCCAGGCATGGCTTAGCTCGTTCTCAGCTCAGGGTGAAGGTCAGGCTGCATTCTCATCTGGAGGCCCAACTCAGGAAGGATCCCCTTCCAAGCTTCCCCAGGTTTATGGCAGAATTCATTTCTTTGTGGCTGTAGAAGTCATGGTAGCTTGCTTCCTCAAAGCCAGAAGTCTCTGCTACTTGGAGTCTCTGACATCAGGGAAGGCCCAGAGCCTTTTATAAAGACTCACCTGATCAGGCCAGGCCCACCAAGACAGTCTTCCTTTGGATTAATGCAAAGTCGACTGATTAGGGACCTTAATTGCACCTGCAAAATCTCTTCACCTTCGCCATCTTCTGCTGATCACAGGTCCCATCCCCATTCAAGAGGAGAAGGTAATGCAAAAGTACGGTGCAAAGGGCAGGCAGTATGGGGCCACTGTCGGGTGTGTCTTCTGCAAAGGGGAACAAGTCAGTCCGGATTGGCACCGCAGCACAGGCTTCCCAGGGAGAAAGGATGTGAGCCCATCTCTGACGGGCTGGTGGTGAGGAGTGGGTGAGGAGTGAAGGGGGAAGGAAGGGAGGGGGAGGAAGAGGGAGGAGAGAGGGCATGAAGGGCGAGGGGGAGCAGGGGCAGCAGCCCCCTTGGGGGGCTGAGCCCCCTCCTGCCCACACAGCCCCGCCATCCAGCCAGTCCTGGCCCAGCACAGGGCCTGGGGCGGGGCTCAGATGAGGGGACGGGGGACAGCTAAACATTAACCCAGAGTCTCACAGATTTTCGAAGCCCGGACATAAGATTTCAGAGCTCCACTTTCCAGAGTTTGTGTTATGGAAAAACAGAGCACTTTCTCTCCCCCTCCCCCCACCCAATTTTCTTAATCTGGAAATCCATTCTCGTAGGCACCAGGCCCGGCTTGTTTTCCAGGCAACCTGTCTTTCTGGGGAGGGAAGGGGGAGCAGAGAGAGACAGAGGAGGTTAGGCAGGCTCTCTCCTAGAGAAAGGAGGAGCAAGGGGGGGAAGGGGGAAAGGGCCAGCACCTGTGAAAAGGTGAGAAGAAACAGAGGGGCTGGCTGCCCCCCGTTCCTGAAAGGAAAGCCCCATGCTGCTCTGGGGCCCCCATCCCAGTCCCTGTACCTGAGTATGGCTGGTTTCTGGCAGGGGTCATGTGACCCAAATGGTCCAAAGACCTTCAACACTGGAACTCAGGATGCAACCCCCAGGAGGAAAATCCTCCCCTCTCAGCACTGAGAGGACACAATCCTGGAGCGGGAGGTATCCCGGTTGGCAGAGTAAGAGGAGAAGCCATCTGAGAATGCAGTCAACACAGAGGAAGGTAAAGCTGATACATGGAGACAGGGAACCCTGATGCCGTTAGAGCCCCTGGATCCAGCCACACCTGAAGCTAATCCTGGCACTGGAGTCTTCAAACCTGTGCACTGATTATATCCTTCTATTTGCTCGAGCCAGTTTGGGATGGGGCTTCTGTTCCTTTGTAGCCAACAAAATCCTGAGTCGTGATTGAAAAAAAGAAGTGGGCCCCACAAAGAACTGGACCTCGCCATAAGCAGGTGAAGGGTAAGCGGGAATGCAAGAATGATAAACTCAGAGCCCGGAACATTAAAACTAGGTCCAAGCCAGGTGGGGCTCCTCGACAACCACACCTTTTCACTCCCCTAAAACCCACCCTGACTTGTGACTTAGCCACTTGAGGCAGGGAAAGAAGGCAGAAGCAGGAAAAAGAGGGAGCGCATCCCAAGCAACATGAAGAGGTTTGCAGACCGATCCAGCCCAAAATGAGTTAATGAACAACTGTTGCTCCCCTGGAAGGCATCTAATGAAATTACGAGACCATCCGCTTACTGCTGGGTTGGTCAAGGGTGCGCTCCGACATGATCAACCACAACAGCCGAGCCAGTGCTTGGCTCGTAATGAAGTTTAAACATCATCTTAATAGGCCTTTACTTATTTGCTTATGACGTCTCAAAGACGTGGGGACGAAATGGCAGCAGGCTTTTAGAACTGACGGCAAAGGCAGTCGTGGCCCGGAGAGAAAGAACCGCAGCTCGTCAAAGCCAGCTCAGGCTTCTGGCCAAATCGGACAGGCTCCTTCCAGCCCCGGCGGTGTGTTCAGCACCTATGTGCTCGATGACCCACAGCGGTCCTCGAGTTCTGTGCACAAGGGGTGCTGGGGCCACGGCGAGAGGAGAGAAGACAAAGAGACAGGAGAAAGCTGGAACGTCTTAGCACCCAGCTCCCAATCCAGACCTTGCCTCTGCCCCACCACCCTCTAAGTGCGCATCCACTGATGCCACTGCTGGACTCAAAATCCTCGTGGCTTCCTGGTGGCCCTCGGAACACAGTCCACACTCCACATTCTGCACCGCAGCCCCTCTCCCACTCGGCTCTGTACCCTTTCTCAAAATCAAATGTACTCTTCTCTCCTTTGTTCCTCTGGGTCAGTCCATTGCTTCTTGGGACCGTGGCTCTGGCTCGCTCTGCTATGCCCGCAGGCTGACCTCCCACCTTCTCGCGGGGCATCTTCCCTCGGAGGCCGGGCCTCAGCGCCGTCTCCTTGGAGAGGCCTCAACCATGGTGTCTGGTCAGACCTTCTCTCCTTTCCTTGCTGATCGCCTGCCTTCCTGCCCGACGGGCTCACTCCACGGCACAAGGGGCTCACCACGCTTCGGTGACCACTGGCCCCAGTGACAAACAGGGTACGTTGCTGAAAGAGTAAGTTAGTGCCCGCTCCCCGGCCCTGCAGATACCCAGGAGAAGCCGCTTGACTTGGACACAGAAAGGTGTCCCCAAACTGGAAGGTGCTTGGGACCCAGGCTGAGGGGCGAAGGCGTGAGCAGCTACAGTCGGGCAAGGCAATGTGAGACGGGGAAGTCTCCCGGCTGGCCGCGTGTGCATGGGCGCCAGGCTCGCATCCCTCACCCTGACTGAAAACACAGACGGCTGACGTGTCCAATGCCCTGTTCTTCTGGGTTCGGACAAATGTGTAATGTCAACGCACACACACATGCATGTGTTCACACACAACACATATACACACACGGCCAAAATGTTATAACAGCCAACAAGTTGGCCTCATAAACTTTACAATTTACCTTCAAAATGCAGCCACACAAACACAAGGAAGCATCGCCTTCCCACGCACACGCGCACACGCACGCACACCCTCTCCCCCAGGCAGACTCGCCAGCTGCAGGTCAGGCGTGACCCAGCTGGCGAGCACACTGCCCAGCCTTGCGCAGCTGAGTGCGGTTGTGAGACAAGTGGTCGCTGATGGGCAGGAAGCAGAAGGGAGGGGACTGCAGTGTGAATGCGACCAGCCGGCACGGGTCACAGGGACCAGGCCGCCGTGCAGGGGACAGTGCAGCACCCAGATGGAAGAAGCTCGGGTCACTTGCGCGACCTTGCAGAGCAAAGCCACCTACCCACCCCCACCCCCACCCCCAGGCCACCCATTCACCTTAAAGCTGTTGCAGGGGAAAAACTGTTTCCGTTTGAGCTGGATTGGGGGGGACTCATGATAGCAGCTGAGCCTGTACCCCAGTGACAACCACTTACCCCGTAAATCTGTGTGCGGCTTTCCCTTTGAAGGCCGAAATCCAGAGCTGGGGATGTGGCTGGGCCCTCAAAGGGAGTTCATTCCCCACCTTGCCCTGGGCACCTGAAGCCCAAGGGGAGGGTCTCTCCTGTCCACAAACATCCACAATGACAGTGGGTTAAAAGGTCAAGGAGACACCCTTCCCGAGCCTCGGTGTCTCAGGCCATTTGCTAGGGGCTTGCTAGGGGCTGGGGATCCAGATAAGGGAGCAGATCTGGGGTCCTCCGGGGCTCGGAATGCAGGGAGGGGGCCAGCAGGTGCCCACAGCAAGAGGGGTCGTTCTGAAGCCAGTGCAGAGAAGCATGGCACAAAGGGAGGGTGCGGGGTTGAGTGTCAAGGACCAAGTGACCCAGACACAGTGCTCCAGGGTCCCTAGGATTGTCTGCACAAGCGAGGAGGTGGGGGTGGGCGCGGTCCCCCGCACCCCTGAGAAAGTTCCTGGAGGTGGGAAGACGGACCCAGAGGAGGACAGCTGCTCAGAGGCCCGGCAGCCCCCCGCTGGGCAGCACTGTAGGCCCCCGTGCTCCTGGCAAAGCTGGGGACTCAGGTGTGGTGGGGAACTGGGGGGATGGGGAAGAGACCCGGGGGGGGGGGTAAAACCTGCAGGCATCGCAAAGGGGAAGGCAGCTGACCAGAGGGTGCTTTCAGGGCAATACTTGGGCCAAGGCACATCATGGGAGAGCCCGCACCGCGGGCGTTCGAGGGCTGTTGTTCAGATCATCTGGCTCTCGTTAATGAAGTTTGTCCCGCGCAGCTTATTAATACAGATGTGTGGGCTTGGCCAGCCTGGGGGTCTGGCTGGAACTGAAAGGGCATGCAGTGAAGCCTGAACAACGCCTCTGGCAAGTCAGTGCGACGTGGGCTCCGAGCCCCCTGCGGAGTCGGGCCCAAGTCCCAGGAGGGAGGCTGGCAGGCCAGTCCCACAGGGGGGACAAGCTCAGCCCAGGGTCAGTCGACAGCCAGGGGTCCCAACCGCCCAGCTCTTCCAGCACGGGGCTCACAGCTCCTGATGACCACTCTCCCGTCTTCCTCAGCAGCAGGACCCGACCGTGTTTGCAAAGTGAGGGGGGCAGAGTAAGGCCCCCAAACATGCCCCGGGAAGATGTTAGGTTCTGTGGCCAAGAGATTTAAGGCGGCACATGGAAGTGAGCCTGCGAATCAATAGATGTTAATGATCCTGGATTACTAGAGTGGGACCATCGTGATCACAGAGGTCTTATGTGTGGAAGTGGGGGGCAGGAGGCACTGCAGGCTCTGGGGATGGAGGGATGAGCCAGCAGTCATGGATGAGGGCACCTCTGGAAGCTGGAAAAGGCAAGGAACACTCTCCCCTGGAGCCTCCAGGAGGAACGCAGCTGGCCCGCACCTTGACTTTAGCTCAGGGAGATCTGCATCAGGCTTCTGACCTCCAGAACTGCAATAAATCTGTGTTTTAAGCCACTAAGTTTGTGGTAATTTGTTACAGCGGCAACGAGAAACAAACGCGACAAAGGTGACAGGTCCTGTTTAAAAACGCTCACACAGGGCGCCTGGGTGGCTCAGATGGTTAAGCGTCTGCTTTCAGCTCAGGTCATGACCCCAGAGTCCTGGGATGAAGCCCCGCATCGGGCTCCCTGCTCCGCAGGGAGCCTGCTTCTCCCTCTGCCTCTCTCTCTCTCTCCCTATCTCTCACGAATAAATAAAACCTTTAAAAAAAGAAAATAAAATAAAAGAAATAAAAACGCTCAGATGTCCAGACACCCTTGCCGCTAGGGGTGGCCATGTGGCCCACGTCAGGTCACATAGGTACTAGCAGAGGCCCACGGGGAGCCACTGTTTGGCTGATGAAGAGGGGACAGACCGGAGAGAGGGGGCCTTCTGCCCCTGACCCAGCCCTCTCGTCACTTCCTGCTCCTTCCTGCCGGGAACATGATGGAAGGTGAGAGGCGGGGCGGCCGCAGACGGGGGATGGTGGAGCTCAGATGGGCACTGCTCATCCCACAGTCACGACCCAGGCCCCGGGTATGCGCCTGCCTCCGCCTTCCCAAGACGGGAGAGAAAGTAGCCCCGCCAAACGAAGCCTGGATTCTGTGACGCCATCCCAGCGACATACGGTTCTTGTGATGACAGAGCTTGTGGTCCGGGTACCTGGCTGCTTGGAACCAGGGGGAAACCCAGGGTAAGCACAGGCCTCCCCTCCGGGGAGCTGGCTTCATGGTGAAAAGTCCCCGCTGGTCACCCAGTCACCCGGGGCCCAGAAATGTCCCACCTGCATGGCCAAACACCCCCCCCCCAGGGCGCAGCCCCCAGCTGGCCCCTCAGCACAAGCAGCTTCGGACACGGATCCAGTCACCCCTCCAGAGAAAAGGCCAGCACGTCGCACACACAGATGTGTGCACATAAATGTATATATGCAGACGTTTATTGCATAAATTCCTCATAGTGCTTTCCCCCTGTATTTGTATAATCCAGAAGAAGAGGGATTCGAAAAAGGTTTTCATTGTGCTCAGTTTTTAAAATTACAAAAACGAACATGAGGATTACAGGAATTCGTTAACGTGCTGAACTGAGAATACAAACGAACTGCCCAGTGATCTAACCCGTGACTCAATTTACAGCTGCTGAGAACACAGCTTCCACATGAGGTTCCAAGAGCCCCCGGGGAGGGGAGGAGCAGCGAGGCCATGTCCCCTGAGGCCAGGCAGCTCCGACGCGGGAGGACCCGTGACCGCTGCCCAGGCGGCCAGCCGATTCCCCGAAAGCAACTCCACCCCGCAGGGCGGACATCCAGTTTTCAAGCGCCCACACACACCGGATAACGAATGTTACAACATTTTTAAATCATTTGAAGTCCATGAAATAAGGAGACCCTGTTAAAGCACGAAACCCACGAGCTGTCAAGCGGGAGCTTCTGCTCGCCAGGCAGGGCGGTCTGGTGGGCACGACACGCGGCTGCACCAGGACCCGCAGGAGTGGTCGGTCGCCGGGGACCAGTCCACGTGCCACAGCAGACGGCCAGTCCCTAAGGGATGACAGCCAGAGCCAGGAGACCCACGGAAAAGGGAGACACAGATTTACACCTGAAGAGAGCAAAGGGGACTGACTACAGGCCCAAGGCTGAAGGCAAGATCGCTCCTCAGAGGGGCGCCGCCGCTGCCAGAGCGCCAGCCAACGCGGGAAGCGTGGCCGTGACCATGGCTGTCAGCCACAACCATCCACGCACAGGTGACCCCCGGCTCCTCGCAGCGCGTGCAAGAACACTTGTACAAAGACACACACTCCCTAAGCCTTGCCACACACACAACCAAATGCTCCCTTTCGGCCTCTGAAGGTCAGGACGTGACCCGGGAAGAACATGGGGAAGCCACCAGACGCAACTGCGGGACAGACATGACTTTCCTCCCAGCCTGTGGACACTTGCCTTCCCAAAGTAACGTCCTGAACCCACGGAAGTCACAGCACAGATGTGAGTGGCAGGGTGCCGACGAGCCGGTCCGACTCAGAAGTCCTGCAGCTCGGGGATGTCCCGGTACAAATCCAGGGTCTCGGGGTTCGAGAAGGCCCCCCGGTGCTCCACGCCTTTTCCAGCGATGATCTGTTTCACAGCCACTTCCACTTTCTTGCCGTTGAGGGTGTACTGCCAGGGAGGGGCGGACGAAAGAAACACAGCGCTGAGTCTCAAGGGGAAGAGAGCCCTCAGCTCCCGGGTCCAAGCATGTGCAAACCGCGGACCGACCGTGCAAACCGCAGACGGAACGTGCAAACTGCGGACCGAATGTCCAAACCGCGGACCTGCAGACCGAACATGCAAACCGCAGACCGAAAGTGCAACCACAGACCAAACATGCAAACCGCGGACCGAACGTGCAAACCACGGACGGAATGTCCAAACCGCGAACCCATGGACAGAACATGCAAACCGCGGACCGAACGTGCAAACCGCGGATGGAACGTCCAAACCGCGAACCCACAGACCGAACATCCAAACCATGGACCGAACAACCAAACCGTGGACCAAACGTGCAAACCACAGACCCGCAGACCGAACGTGCAAACCACGGACTGAAGGACCAAACCACGGAACAAACCAACCAAACCGAAGGGCCAAACCACAGAACAAACGTCCAAACCGCGGACCGAACGACCTCGGCCTGGAGCCAGCCACGCAGGTGCGCCAGGGAGGGGGCCTTCCACCCGGTGAGCAGGTGGCACTTGGATCACTGCATCTGGGGGATTGTGGGCTGATTCCCTAAGCCCAGTTGCCTCCTCGAGCATGAAGGGGGGTCCAGCACCTCTCCCTGCCGGGAGGACAGGGCTCCAGGGGGCTCACACACGGACAGCTCTTGCAAGTGCCTCACTGTCAGACTGTTTCTATTTCGTCAGTTAGACTGACTTCATTACCCTTCTCTGTACCATAAAGTCGGGCCATCAGCATCATGTCAGCAGCAGGCTGGCTTCTGCCACCTCGTCACCATCAACTGGCCATCGAGCCTCGTCCATGAGCCTCACCAAGCTTCCCCCAAATCTTCCCTCAGAACCGTTCATCAGGTCGGGATGGGGTACTACTTTCCTCACAGCCAGACTCCTTCCAAACGTTCAAAGCTCCCCCTAAAATCTGTGGCCCGCATGTTCCGCCTTTGATCCCCGTGCCTCTGGTGGCAGGGCGGGTGTCTGGGGGCAGGGGACTCAAGGGCAGAGACCTTAAGGAAAACGGTGGTGCCCTGATCTCTCCTCCACGGGCACTATTTTTTTTTTTTTAACCTGAGATGTAATTAAAATTCATTCATTTGAAAAACTCGGGCGATGTGTGAACTAATTAAGGATCTAAGCGCTAGCTTCCGAGGGACTGCCTGTCATGTGGGTGTTAGCCCCTCTCGCCCCGAAATGCAAGAGTCTCATGCAACTGTATGGGCTTGTTAGCTTTACACAAAAGCTCCAAGAACGGCTCAGGGGAGCTAATAATTTATATCTTCCATCAGCTGACAAAAGAAAGAAGACCACGTTTCAGAAGAAATCCCGCTACTGCTTCCTCTGGTGAGGAGGGTGGCAGGGGAGGCAGAGAGCCCCCCACCCCGCCGCCGGCTGCTGCTCGGGCCTTCCTGGGGCATACACGTCATGCTGCCTGCCGCTGGGATGGGCCAGGCGTCTCAGCTGTGAGCAGGGACAAAGATGTGCTGGGGTCAGGGCAGTTGTGGCTGCCTGGGGCCTGTCGGCCTCGCAATTCCCCAAGTGTCCCAAGTCTCCTTGGCCGGGCCACCCCCACCCCAGCGCACGACACACGGGGCCACCCCAAATCCATTAGTTCAGATCAGGAGGATCTGAAAACACAAGGGCCTTGAAAAATCTCAGGGAGCCCTGGAGTGACTTCCCAACCCAACCAGACAGCAGAGACAGCACCTGGGGAGAGCGGGGGCTGACAGCGACCCGAGCACCACGCTGAGGACAGAAAGACGGGCCACCATTTCCTGCATCTCTCGGATAAACCGTGCCACTAATCTCATGAGCACACACAGTTGGGGGATAGCCCTTCCAGCAGCAAAGGACACACGTCCTGTTTCAACAAAAGAAAGCCAAGGGGAAAATCAAACTCTCGTGCTCCAAAATATTCGAGAAGCAGACAGAACTGGTTCACTGAAGGAAAGCTTTAGGCCCTCAGCAGAAGACAGTAAATATCATGGACTCAAGAAGTGCCTTCCCTCCCTGCGAGAGCCACGGTCCCCAGAGTCACCAGGAGTCAGCAACCGAGAGAGACAGAGAGAACTCCCAAGCTTGAGACAGTTCCTGTGCATAACCAAAATTTAAAAGAAGCAGGTAGACAGGGGAAGTCCCGGCCCTGCTCGGGGCAGCATCAGAGCTGTCTCCCATGGGGGCCCAGTCAGCAGGCTCTGCGCTGTGTCCCCGTCAGAGAATCGCTGTTCTGCAGACTTCCGTACACCCTGGCTGGTCTGTGCACTCAGCCCACCCTGTGCACACACGTGTGCACGTGCACACGGCAGCCTCTCTTCTCAGCTGATATTCGCCTTGGGAGCAGTCCAAGTTAAAGCTGAGATCCAATCTGGGCGCCCCTCCTCCCCCACTCAGAACCTAAACAAAGTAGAAGGGGAGCAGCTTTCTGGAGACATGCCTCTAAATAGATTCGACTCTTCTTTCCACAGGCAAAACTTAAAATTAAAAGGCAAGAGCAACAGCACCCCAGCGGCTCTTTAAAAAGTTAAAATTAATTTTCTCATTAATAATTTTAAGAACACACTAAAACCACACCGGGGAAAAGCCCGTTGGATGCACAGGGCTGGGCCTGCCTAGCCTCTGAACACAGGTATTTAGCAGAAGTTACTTTACATACAATTCAGGAAGGGTTAACAAAAAAAAAAAAAAAAAGGAGAGATGTTGGGGTAAAAAAGATGGGGTTGCCAGGCAACGCAGACAAACTATATATAAAGCAGAACAAGCTTCTAGATGAGTCTCTGCGTGTGGGGGCTCTCGGGGGGATGAGGGTGCTCCGGTTGCTGCTGCCCGGGGGCAGGAGCCCGAGCCCGGCGGCCGACCTACCGGAATGCCCTTGGTCTCCAAGATGAGGCTGGGCACGTGCCGTGCGGACAGGCCGACGCGGATAGCATTGCGGATGCTCTTCACCAGTTCAGGCCCGAACGTGTGGCCAGAAGCCATCTTCAGGAAGAGGAGCACCCTCTCCTCCCCATCCTTGTTGTACTGGGGGACACAGAGGCTGTCCATCACCTCCTCGAAGGCCTCCACTGCAGACACAGGGGAAGGGGCCACATCTCGCACCGGCCCACCATGGCCGGTGAGGAAGGAGGGGGAAGCCAGCCGCCCGAGCCTGCTGGGGACAGCTGCCTCTCCTCCACCCTCCTGGGAAGAGCCCCTCAAGGCGAACAAGCAGAAGAACGCCCATCACTGGCAAGGGTCGGAGCTTTAGCTTGAGCTGCAATGGTCGATGTGTTTGTAAGAAGCCAAACACAGGCCTTACTCGCTTAATTACAAATTAATTTAAAAATAAAAAGGCAGCAAGTACCAGTGGTGGGGACTCCACTGGTGGGAGGAACAAAGGCCGGAGGCAGACAGATCAGGACTTCTCCATCCTGGCCACACAAACAACCCTGACATGACATCTGTAGGAAGCCACCTCCTACAGAGGCTGACTTTGGGGCCTGGGTGGGGCATTTTAAAGGCCCACGGATGACTCTACACTGCAGCTGTGAGGCCCACTGTCTGCATGTGGTGTCCCGAACGGTGCCATGTGACCTCCAGGAATCACACAACCTCTCTGTGCTTCTCCTTCTTCACCCGTAAGGACGAGACACAATTAAGCAACCCAAGGTTGCTCACTGTGAAGATAAAATGTAATGGAACAGGGATGGGCCTCTGAGGCTTTATGGCTACAAGCAATGTGGATGAGGTACGTTCTAGAAAGAAGGACATGTTCTCACAGCCTCTGAGGCAAATGGGCTGGAGTTATGCCAAAAGGCGGGCTCTTTGGAAAGCAGGCTCTGGGGCTCCCTCTAGGACACACCCTCCTTCCTTCCTGGATGACTTGAGAATAAATCGAGGAGAAAGGGAAAATACGTACCGATGTTATAGATTTCCGAACTGCCGAATCGCACTCCGTTGGGGTTGAGCGTGCCATCGCTGGAAAGAGACACAAGGTCACGAACACACAGCGGGTCCTGAGTGAGGCACGTCACCCGGGGGGCGGGGGCAGTTACCCCCTTCCCACACGGGAACACTGGGTCCAGTCATGAAGGCTCCCCCGCCCCCCCCGGCTCCTTATCCCCACTGGTCACCTTCTCTCTCTAACTCCAAGCCAGACAACAAAGCAGTCCCCTTTGTGTGGAAACACCTGTCACCCCCCTGCCCCTTCCCACCCGTATAGGCATGCCGTGCGCCCAATACCCACACACTCCCCGTTCTGGAAGGGCCATTGCTACCGTGGACGGACACACCTTTGCCACAGGCCCACCACCCCACTCTGGGCACAGAAATGTGGATCAGGCCCAGACCTGGCCTTCGGGGAGCTGACGCGGGATGCCTCCTGTCCCTGCCTGGATGCCCCGGGAAAGGGGGCTCCAGGGAAGAGAAGCCCTCTAAAGACCCTCACCTCCGGCCCAGCATGATGATGCCCCCAGTCTTGGGGTTGATTCTGCAGTAGTCGCCATGCGCCCAGACACCTGCAGGGAGGCAGAGGTGCTCAGTTACCCCAAGGAGAAGGGGTCCTGACCAGCTGCCTGGACAGATGGCCACGGCAGGCAGGACAGTAACGGGATGCTCGTCAACAGACACGACTGAGGCACAGAAACAGGTATGGAATGGGGCTGGGGCCCAGGGGTAGAAGTGGCCTAGACCATTCCCGCCCCCAGGAGCACAGCGTCTAGCAGGGGCCCCTGTGCGCCCAGTTCTGACACGCACCAGCACACAAGAGAACGCCACTCCTTCAGGCGCCAACGAGGGCCTCACGAATTCCCGGGGTTGGGACCAGCCCCGGCAGGGAGGGTGCGAGAGGCGGCCAGGGAAGGTCAACGGGAGATTTGGGAGCAGGCCCTCTGAGTGAAGGGTAGAAACTACAAGGCACGCTTTAGGAAGACAGGGTTGTCTGGGACAGCGAAGGGGGCTAGTCTGGTGGGGCTGGGCCATTCTTGGAATGGGATAACAGCAGCAGCGCGACCAGTGGGAAGCTACTAGAGGCCCGAGCGAAGGCACAAGCCGTGTGCACAGAGCTAACTGGCTGGTAAAACCCAGGGGACAAGGAAGGCAGGGGAATGGGGTGGGGTGGGGGCAGGGATCAGAGGTGACCCTGAAACCAATCACCTGCACCATCCCCGTGTGGCCTAGTGTGCAGCTGGGGCCTGGGATGGCGACATTCCCAGGGAGGCCCTCGTCTTGGCATACAGCAAAGCTAATATCCCCAGGGATCAAAGCGCCAGCCTTGGCCACCTCCTCCACCGGCACGGAAGAGGAAAGAGAAGTCACACCTCAAGGGAATTGCCAAGGGAGCAATTAAACCAGCCAGAAGCTTCCTCCTGCCGCCAAAGGCAGTGACCCTGATCAGTCGCATGAACGGAGGCCAAAAGGGTGTGAATGACGGACAGCACATCCCCCTGGCTCTCGGCCACCCGGAAGTCATTTCCCCAGGGGCAGCCTGGCCTCCTGAAATGAGCCCCAAGACCCTGCGGCCCAGAAAGGGCATCTGAGAGCACCTCCTTCCCTGCAATCCTGGAGACACTCCCTGGCTGGAGGTGTGAACCGCGTCCGCTTGCACCTGCCCGGGAGGCGCCACCCGTGACAACATACTGCATTCATTTATCCCCTTGCTCATTCACTGTCACGAGGAGACGGCACGAGCAGTGACTAAGACTCCTGCCCAGATGAAGGCCAGGACATCTGTCCATCTGGAGGTAGTGTGGTCCTTGGGAGGCAACTTGGGAACGAAGGGCCTCCTGAGCTCATTTCTTCTGGTGCAAAAGAGGGCTGCAGGCCTCCAGGTCCTTCTCCCCTCCTCGCCATGCCAAAGGCAGAAACCCCTTCCTCCTGATGGGACTTGCAAAAGACTCATGTACACAAACAGGGGAAAAGAATCATTCCCAAGACTGCAAGCGATACGCCAAGTTTCTGCAGAAGCATATCTGACAGCTACTCTGAACACCGGGCTTACAGACGCCATGTGGGGGGAAACAGGGCTGCAGACACGGCCACAGGGCACGTCCCACCCGCCCGCCCCCAAGTCCTTTCTCATCCAGGGACCGGGCGCCCGCCCCCCACACAGTCTGGGTTGTGCAGAGCCGGCTCTCCCAGGAGTTTGACCATGAACGCAAGGCCCTGGAAATGGAGACAAAACGGAAGATGCAAATGCACCCTGAAGGAACTGTCATTTGTGAAAATACAATGAAGCACTTCCACCTCGTACAATCCAAAGTCGGGAGAAAAAATTCACACAGGGCGGGTGGCTCTGCTGCCAGGTGGTCACGGCAGAGAAATGCAGGCTTCCCTGCAGGTTTCCGTGCCCCCAGCCAGCAGTTCCAGCTGTGCTCACCACATTGGTTCCTTCCGCCCCCTTTCAGCGACAGCACGCCAGCGCGACAGGGGAGACCCAGCCTTGCTCTGGCTTTCCTCCTGGAGGAAATCTTCTACGGTGAGCATGTGTTTTTGGGCATGAGAGAATGATGGCATGGCTTTCCACATCTGTAGATGCGCCATCGTGAATAAACCGCACACGCTTCTCTTATGGAAGGACCTAGGACTCCAGCAGTTACGACTCGGGGCGTCTTCCCACTTTGAACTCTTCTGATGTGGGCTGAGGGAAACTTTGGCTGTCTCCATGTCATCAAGCTCAAAGTCTTGACAGTTGGTGGGCAGGTCTGGCCTCCTGAGTGGACTGTGTCCTGCACTTATCTGGACCCATTTTATTTCCCTTTTTGCCTTGGCTGCCAGGAAACTCAGAGCTGAAATCATTGCTTTGTAGAATCAGAATGGTCTAAATCTTCCTTCAGTCTGCTTTTAATTTCTCTTTTAATTTTTACTAGGTTTTTAAAAATGATAAGATATAAAGAAAAGCAAGACAGTTCATAATTCCCCCACTCAAATAACCCTTTGTTGTGCATTTATTCACAGACTTACACACACACACTTCCTTTTCAAAGTTGATACAAAAGAGAGAGATACTGTTCCCTCTGCTGAACTTCTTCTTTTTGCTTACTGATTTCTTGGATCTCACTGCCTGCTTACATTTTCACCTGGCCTAATGATGTCGATGTCTGTGAGTTTGCTTCCTGCTACAGAAACGACAACCTTGGCCTCCAGCTGTTTCCTTTAATCACCAATTCCAGTACAGTGTCAGAATGTCCCAGTGGTGGGGCATGGACAGTCAGGTTCTCTCTGTCCCTCCCACCCACAACCAACAGCTTCAGAGTCCCATTATCTTAATTGCTTTCCTCCTTCTGTACTGGCTCATATACCTCCCCCTACTCTCAGAAAGTATCTGAGGAAACTACTTATAAAACCGACTGCATGATGAGATTCTTTAAAGAGAATCAGAAACCCTGCCCTGGGGGTAGAGGACTGCTACAACCAAGCAATGATTTCAACTCTGAGCTTCCTGGCAGCCAAGGAAAATTGGAAATATAACAGGTCACAAAATATGTGTTTTCTCCAAGAGGGAATACCAGAAGTTCAAAAAAAAAGAAAGACTCTGAAATCAATCCTGAGACATTTATCGTGTAAACCCTGTATACGTAACAAGTTCTAGGAAAGACAGTTTCCAAAGACCAATGGGCAGTATTGCAGAAGACAAGAGACGGATTTCTTAGATGAATCCTCCAGCTGAGATTCTACTCTCTTCCTAAGACAGGAGCCCCTGCCCTGTCCTTCAGGGTCATCTGAGGAACGCTTCTCTCTCTCTCTAAGCTCCCTCTATCCCGCCTCACGCCGTCTGGGCAGCTGCATGCTGGCAGGACCCAAGGTGGGGCTTAAGTACGGCAGGTACCCAGTGGAGACCAGGCCACATCTGGGGTGCTCCTCCAACGCCCACGTGGGGGTGCGATGCCAGATTCGGTGGTTTTTATGTGGGACGTGCAAACGTGCAAAGCCAGGCGGAGAAACGGTAGGGGTCCACAGCAAATTCTGCCCCCGACGGCCACCTGCCCTTCTCTGATCCTCCACATGCAGTTAACGCAAAATCAAATTACCTTCCTAGAGACCGAAGAAAGCAAACACTTGGAAAAAACCACTCTGGGGCAGAGGGCTTGCTACACTGTGACTGGCAGAGCTGCGCCAACTCGCGCCTGCTGACAAAGGAAGGTAAGGGCAGACGGGAGTCCGAGCTTGAAACAAAACACTTCCCTGCTCGGGGGCAAGGCGCCACTCGGAAGATGGAACGCGAGGGTGTCAGTCTGTGTGAGAGAGACAGGCAGGTTGTAAATCATCCCACTGCCAAAGCACTCCTCCTCCAATACTCCCGTGAGGACCGGGTGAGGGTGCACGCACGGCAGAGAGGAAGAGCCCCAAGCCAGATTGCTCCTGAACACGCTGTTTCTGTCCGAACTGGCAGGCACAATCCTGGGTAGGTGTGCGGCCCGCAGCCCTCCCTCGGGCAAACCGGTGCTCGTGCCGGCCCCCCGCAGCCGCACACGGGGCCCAGGGGCGCTGCGCACAGAGGCTGGTTAAGCATAAACCGCCCCACGGGCGCCCAGGTGGCTCAGCCGGTTGAGCATCTGCCTCTTGGTTTTGCTCAGGTCCTGATCTCAGGGCCATGCTCTCAGGATCCTGAGATCTCCTGCATTGGGCTCCACACTCAGCAGGGAGTCTGCTTGAGATTCTCTCTCCTTCTCCTTCTCCCTCTGGCCCTCTCCACCCACACTCATGCACTCTCTTTCTCTCTCAAATAAATAAAATCTTTAAAAAAAGGAAGAAACTAACCCAGACTCCAGTTTCACATGATAGCTTCAAGCTGAATGTGACAAGATACTGACCCGACATTCATTCTCACCCCACCGGCAGAAGGAGCTGTGAGCGGCAGGGGGGGGGGGGGTGGGGGGGTGCGGGGGGGAGGTCCAGAACCAGACCCTGAAGGCCCAGCCCCAGCGGAGTCTGGGCAGCTCTGTCTGCATCCCCGACAGACCGACCTACCTGGGAATCTGGAGAAATAGGCCTTCCTGTACTTGCTCCCATTCTCATCGTTCCAGAAGCACGTGGGCTGGCAGGGGATCGGCTTGGTGCACACCAGCTCACCACTCTCTCCCCAGATTGCCTTTCCTGGTTCAGGAAGAATGAAAAACTAATGTGACCACACACAGCAGCCACACACCGTGGTGCATACTCACGCTCTCCGTCGCTTACACACCCTACTTGGGAATGACCCCCAGTGACCTTCCCTCCCGACTCCCCCAAACCCCTCTTCTAAAGGAAATTTATCTTTCCCACATGTGTATTAATACATTCACTCCATCAACACGTGTCTCTGAACAACACAGTCATCCCGCGTGTTTCCAAACTGCGCAAACGGCATCGTGCTGCGTGCGTCCAGCACCCTGCTTTGCTCTCCCAGCGTGGGGTCGGGGTGATTCGCTCATCGGCTACACGCTGCTCCAGTTCATCTGTTTTCACTGCTTATAAGTCTTCACGTGCGATTGTGGCCATTTATTCCTCCTAAAGGGGAAGCTCTACTGTTCCCAACTCTGTTCCCTGCTGCAAACATGCTACCACGAACACACGTGCACGCCTCTCCTTGCTCATACGGGCAAGTATCTCCCAGGAATGGGATTCCTGCACCACCGGGTCCCAACCTATCCTCACCTTCACTCACTACTCCCGACTTGCAGGCTAAGGGGGTTGCACCGAGTCCCACTTGCTCCACAGGGCACGCGGTCTCCAGCCCCGGGCACAGCACAGGCCGGGGAAGCCGAGGAGAGAAGGCAGCACAGCATCCCTCCCAGTGAGTGGGCCCATTTATCCAGCACCTTTCACAGCACGGCACCGCGGGTCTCGCACTGAGAAGTCACCATCCCACCGTGCGTCCTGGGAGGCTCGAGTTTCCGCATTTCCTTTACCTGGCCCAGCTCATCCCACCCCACAGAACCCCCGAGATAGAGGACAGACAGACATCTGGAAGCTGAAGAGACGGCCATTGGTTTCTCTCCGCCAGGAGCATCTCCCCCCGACCAGGCCACAGAATGTAGCAGTGACCAAGACCAAGAGAAATCGTTCGGGCGGTGGGGAAGAAAACAGATATATGGGGCCGAGAACTTTTTGTGAGCACCAGGGAAAAGTCCTCTTCTGAAAGTAAGAACTGATTTTCGGAAAGGTCTCTGGCAACATTTTCAGTGAACTAGAAAGAGAGCTCCTTCCTGTGCTATCCAGACTTACAGCCCCTAACCTGGTGGAACCACCATGGCTGACGTCTCTCCCTCTTCCTCACACAAACTCCCCATTCACTCTGCCCAGTTAAAATAACAGTGGCTACAGGGCAAATTTGTACAGTGCACACACCACATGCCAGGCCAGGCCCTGTTAGGTGCTGGAGATACAAACAGGCTTTGCTGATTTACCAATAGCCACTAAGAGGCTACAAAGCAAAAGCTCGCCCTGAGACTGTCAGAGAGGCCAACCTCCAGCTCCCTCACTGGGTCCGGGTCAAGGTGTCAGACCAGCAGGGCAGTGGGGCTGCCTGAGCAGTGTCTCTGGGGTTTGGGCACCGGGAGAACAACGGCCCCCCTGCAGTTCCTGAACACAGCTCTCCACTGTGCTCCCGCCCGACACTGACTGTTGAGGCGGGCAGGCCGAAGGGGGCTGGGGACGGGGAACCGGGTGGGTGGCTAGAAGTGAGCTGGGCCGCCCCTCTCAGGGCAGTTACACATCCGAGTGCTTCCGAGCTACCAGTCACGCCCAGACACAGAAAGGAAGACGGTTAGTGAAGCCATCACCTTCCTCGTTCCAGGCTTCCACGGCCATGCCCAGGTTCCGGGCCTGAATCTCCCCTTTATACACAGGAATAGAAAAATTCTGGCCCATGAAGCAGGAGATGATGTCAGTGCCACCTGCAAACAAAGGAAAAGGAGATCCAAAATTCAGAAGACAGACAAATAGCCTCGTTTTTTACTGTGAACACCAAAGGAAGAAGACCCTAAAACACAGGTATCACTACTCTTTCTCCAGGTAAATACTGAAAAATCCACGGACAGTTAGTGCTTCTTTTCAGGGAGAAATGGGGAAGATGATTTAGAAATTGCAGCAAACCACCCATGTCTGAGTGATTTATTTTTTGACCGAGCCTTCCTGCTGGATAAGAGACAAAATAAATGACCTCTTGTGGTCACAATGAAATTCGAGACTCGGGCTCACGGAAAATGGAAGCTTCGCCCATTAGCTCTACCCCACAGGCACTGCTTGGGCAGATGGCTCACACAGAGGCCCTCTGCTGTGGCTGGAGGAGCCGCACCCTTGGGGTCCGTGCAGGCTGGGTCTCAGATAGGAAAAACGCCGATGCCGGGAAGGAGCTCAAAAGGGAATCAGATCCTGAGAGGCACTGAGAGGAACGGCAGGAGCCCCCAAAGCTAGACCCACTGCTGCCAACGACTGTCCCTTCACTCAGGCACTTGGGGCGGGAAGGGACCCCAAGGGGGACGTGAGCACACAGAGCCGGCTTCCTGACTCCAGCGACTCCTCTGCATACGTGTGTGTGTGCACGCGTGTGTGTGCCGGGGAACATGCCCCCGTAACTGAAGCAGCAGTCCCTCCTTCACCGTGGCCGGCGCGCGCGACCCAGGGTGGAGGGCGCTCGAGAGCCACGTAAGACATCTGGATGCTTCCAGCAACCAGCAGGCTTTCATCCTGGCCTCGACTCGAAACTGATTGTACTTCTTCCCTCAGACAGAGGCTGGAAGTGTGATGTCCCCTCTGCCTTCTCCTGACACCTCGGGTCACGGCAGGTGTGCCCCATGAAAATGAGAACCACGCTCATCTCAGTGGCCGGCAAGGACTGACCAGCGCTCCAGGCCCCAGGGAGGTGTGAGCGCTGCCCCCCGAGGCTTCGGATGCTCTCTAGGGGACGCTGGGATGCGCACAGCACCAGCCCAGGGCTGAGGGTCCGACAGCACCGGGTCAGCCAGCAGTACCACTCAGACATATTTCCCGAAGCTTCTGCAAAGCAGCATTCTGGGCAGGTAATACGTCTGGCTCTCGCTTGAGACAAGACCCAGAACTCTGGGAGGGTGAGGAGTGGATGTGGATCCCTGCCACCTGGCCGGAGACCCTCTCCACAGACAACCTTCTCATGCACACAGGCCACCTCAGACACACTATTCCTGCTTCCCCCCCCCCCCCCCCCCCCCCCCCCCCCCCGCCCGCCGCCCCCGGAGTATCTTGAAGAGTGTTTTGTGTCAGAACAGGAGAGCTATTATGTTTCCAGGACCCGCAGCATTCCACAGAGTGATACACAGGCAGAAAACATTGATAGATGTCACCTGTCACGAGGCCAATGACCCCACTAAATAAATGGCCAGAGCCCCAGCAGGTCCGCCTACTCGGCGGGCAGCATTCATATGGAAAGGCCCCTGGAGGCCACATGGTAAAATCCATCCCTTTTAAAGGCAGGCAAACTGAGGTTCAGAAGGAAAGGGGATGTCCCAAGGCCACTCTCAGATGCTGGCGGGACCCCAGCCCTCCCTGCCCACCAAAACAGCTCGAGACACCCAGCCTCAGGCCACGGGTCCAGCTGGAAGGCGGACGGCTGGCAGGGCAGCCTCGGGCTTCAAGCACATCACACGGCATCTTTTAAAGATGTGTTTTCAGAAAAATAAATTAAAGTCATCTAAAGATTCTGATGAGCTATGACAGAATTAACTCCAAGTCACACTGTTAAGGGGGAAATAATGGAACACCGTGAACCCTAAGTTAAACGGGTCTCACCCCATCGACACATGCTCCCCCACCTACGTACAGACGCCCCCGGCAGGAAACAAGCACAGGCTTCCTTGGGGAAGGAGGACGGGCCAGGGCGGTGGGGTGGACACCACTCTATTTCCTTTTTGGATTCTGAATATTTTGCAACATGCACAAATTGTCTTCATACAACTTCATGTAGGGAAAAAAGGGAAGAGGAAAAAAAATTGAAATTTCACTTGAAATCCCAACACCCATACACACACACACACACGGGTGTACACACGCCCCCCCAACATATTCCTTTTCTTGATCTACAAAAATGACCACGCTTGTAATTCTGCAATCTGCTTCTCTCACTCAACATATCACAACTCTTTCAGTATCAATAAATATGTTTCTATCTAAATAAGAATTTTCAACATATCCCTCCTAACAGCCGCAAAAATTAAGGATGCACCATAAATTAGTCAATGAATCCCCTTCTACCAGGCATATAGGTAATTTCCAGCTTTTAACGAATATAAACGATTTTGCAACAATTGTTCTCATCCCTGGCCAATCCTTATTATTTACAGATTCTGTATTTGCAAATTCTCCTACTCGCTAAAATGTATGACCTCAGGATCAACACTCGGGGTGCCTTCAAGGTCATCTGAGACCATGAGCCAAGTGGTGGAAATCTCGAGATGCCCCCCACGCACGTCCCCAGCTGCGGGGCAACAAGGCGGTGCCGTGCTCTGGTTTCAGCTCCCGCTGAGAGAAGACCAGGGGACAGCGAGGGGAGGGGCAAGGGGCGCAAGAAGCTCTGGCCGGGGGGCCGGCCACACGGCACCCTGTTGGGAGGCTGCTCCGGCAAGTCAGTTAACACTTCTGAAACTTGTTTTCTCTTCTGTAAGGTAAAGAGAACAGAATCTACCAGAAAAGGTTGTTTTCAGAAATAGAAGATTATAATACAAGGTTGTTTTCAGAATATAAGATGAGATGTGTGTGCGTGTGTGCGCGCGTGTGCATACCTCCCCCAGGAGCGATGGTTCAGCGGTCACTAACTCAGCGACTTTCTAGAACTTAACTGTCATGAACGAGAAGAGCCAACTGTGCAGAGATGTGCGTCCTGCTGTTTACTCGGGACGAGTTCAAGACAGCGGACCTGGCGGGTCAGAGGCTGTGCACGCTTACAGGGGGCCAGCCTGGTCGTGCCCCACTTCCCCTGCTTCCTCCCGAACCCCCTCCCCACGGCGCAAGCCCTACCTGAGATGGAGCCCAGGAGGACGCTGTTCTTGATGCACCTGTAGACGTAGTCGTAGCTCTGGGCTTTCAGAGAGGAGCCGGTGGACAAGACCGTGTGAAGTGTCTGCAGACTGTGGGTTTCCACTAGGGCCAAGCAGCACAGAAAGATTAAAACTAAGCCCGACACCTCTGTTCTGGCCTGCGTGCACGAGACAGGCAAGAGAGTGGCTCTGGACTCCTTGGCTGGCAAGGCGCGGTGTAGGCCAAGCGTCCCGAGGGGCATACTGACCTGGCTTCATGTTTTTCTCTTCCAGGATGGCCAGCCACTTGGCACCCGTTCCAAGGATGGTGATGCTAAGGGCACAGGAGGGAAAGAAAACAGAAACTCTCAAGGCTCCTGCACATTCCACGCTCCAGAGCTTTCTAAAATTAGTGACTTGTTTCTGGCAAGTTTGCAAAATCCGAGACACATCATTTTTCTGGGCTGAATTAATACCCAGTGTTCAGCAAACACCTGCGTTGACTGCGGGGTTCAGCAGGGACAGGTCTGCACCCTGACTCCAACACACAAGGAGCCCTGGCCCCCTGAACACGTGGCTCCATGTGAGAGACAATGACGCGCACATCAGCCCACGATCTTCCCAACTGCAGGGTACTTGCCCTTTTGGGACCAAAGGAGGCCAGAAAACCAAGGCCCCTCAAGTTCCAGCCTCACGCGAGCCCCTTCCACCAAGGTGGAGAGGGCAGCAGGACCCTCTGTGGGAGCAGGGCCCGTCCTGGGCATTCAGGACCCACCCCCTGTTCTTAAATGACTTACAAAATCGCAGCTCTTCTCGTTTCAAACGTTTAGAGTCTACGGTCCTTTCCCCCACATCCACACGGAGAACGACACCATGCGGAGCGTAAATCACTGTATTTCTGGGGGAGAGCGCAATTTATCATTCCATTTACCTCCCAGTTGTTCTTGCAGCCAGGCAGCCCTTGACCTGCAGACCCTCTTCCTAACTAAATAATGCCTTGTCTTTCGGACCCAAAGGAGGCTGCAAAATCCAGGTCCCTCTGCATCCCTCTGGGCAGCAAAAACCTCATCCCCTCGCCCCTGGGTGGCATCTCCCTCTAGGAAGACAGCCACATGCTGTCTGAAGCTGGAGTGGCTGGGCGGGGAGGGCCCCTCGAGCCTGCTACCCTTTGTTCCTCCCGGCCCCCCCCTTCACTTCACGACCACCACCCTGCCACCACTAAGCCGCCCACTGAGACTTTAGGCACCTCCCACGTCCCCCGTGCTTACTGCATTAACTCAGCCAGTCTGGTTCACAAATTCAAGGTCACCTCCAAGGACTAAGGTGTCACCCTTTCAGGAATAGCTACATTTTTACAGAAGATAAGGCACGCTATCAGCCTCTGATGGTGGAGCAGTGACCGCCCAGCCACCGGCACCAAGGTCTCCAGCCACCAACCACACCAAAACGACATTCCTTATTCTGCACAGCCCCAGAATCAACGGCTCTCTGTGGTTCTTTCCATATCCCTGTGAACCCTGACCTTGGCAATGCACAGAGACCCTGAACAGGTGCTGGGTGGGGGTCACAGGCCTGCTTGTCGGAAGAACGGGAAGTTCTCCCCATCCATCTCCAGGGCTTGCAGGAGATGTGTAAAAACACACTCAGCTCATGAAGCATGGGAGCTTTGTGTGGGTGCTCAGCACTGCGTATTGTTACGGAGTACTGCCGGGTCGCTGCACAAAGCATGAGGCAGCTTCCCGGCTGGACAGGTGCCGGCCCCAGTGCCCCAAGGGCAGCTCACAGACAGCGCTTCCAAGGCCACCCACCCCGTGCCTGGGGAACTCCAACAGCCGAAGACCCATCAGTTTCCCTTCGTCTGCCCTTGCCCTGCCACCTCCCCCCACCCCCCACGCCCCCCCCTCCCCCCCCCGGTTCATTCTCCACTCAGGAGCAACACTTAGCCTTTAAAAACACTGGGTTGTGTTGCTTCCAGTGGTGTCGCGTTTCATGCTGAAAAGCACCCACCGTCCAAACCAGCCTGACAGTCCCAGAGGGACCAGCCTCCTGCCCCCATCCCCCAGCCGGCCCCACATCCACCCTTCACATTCACAGCACGGGGGCTCCCCGTGCACACCTATGCCAGTCCCACCTTAGGGCCCGGGCACTCACCATCCCACTGCCTGGAACATGTTTTGTGTCCCCTCCCCAGGCCTGAGGTTCAGACCCCAGCGGCCTTGCCTCCAGGGCGCGTCCCTGACCTCAGGGCACCAACAGCATTTTTTCTCTCTCCTTCTTCCCCCATTTGGGTGCAGCCCCATGAGGACAGGGACCCGCTTGCCTCCACCACTGCTATGCACACGCCACGGCCCAGCAGGGCAGCTGGTGCAGAGCAAACACCCAGAGATGTGCAGGACGCGGACCTGACCCTGCAGACGGCTGTCCAGCAAGTCCACTCTGCCAGATGAGCCCGTCATTCCCCCCATGCACCACCTAGACCTCTCCTACCCAGAGACAGGCAACACGGGGGGAACTCAGGTGGTTTTGATGCTGGCCCAGGTACACGCAAAGCCTGGACAAAAGACCCCAGAGTTCTGGCCCCAACTCTAACCCGAATATTCCCCAAGCCAGACTCCCAGAGCCCAGAAATACACCCCAAATGACAAAGAAAATTCATCTTTTAGAAGAACCTTGTTTGTGTCTACAAAATAAATGCTGTTATCAGATATGTTAGTAAGTCTGAGCTGACACGTTAATAATCGGCAAAGATTTCATTCCTACGTTAGTCAATATTATTTAAAAACCCAGAGACCCTGAAATGGCCTGCAAGGACCCTGCTGTCAGCCGGCTTGGGAGAGCCGCTCCTCTCACCATAGACAGGTAGGATTTTATGTGACCATATGTAACTCAGTTTTAATTTTCAGCGGGGGGGGGGGGGGGGCGCACAGGTAAAGGTCAGATGAAGGTCTCCCACCACACCTGACCTACACCCCCTCCTTCAATGGCCGTTGGCAGTCAGAGCGGGTGTTTGAGGCCCACAGTCCTCCCAAGCACCCCTCCCCCAGCACCTGCCTGGCTGCAGAGCTGCACGGGCCTCCATGAACCGGGCAGGGAAGCTCCCAGCCGGGTCCAGAGGGGCCCTGTGGAGGGCCAAGGCCATGTCTCCAGCAGCGTCTGGGGCTGATGGAAGGCAGATGTTCAGGACGTGCCTACCACATCGGCCCAGACCACATACCTGTGAATGCTCAGACATGCACGCACACACACTCATTCATGCACTCACCCCCACGTGCACGCACAACCACAAAGGCACTCACTCTTGCTCACACATATTCACACACACACTTTCACGTACTCTCTCAAACCTGTACACACATACACTCATCCACACATGCAGACATACATACTCTTGCCCAGGCAAGCACACACTTGTGCACACATGCAGACACATACGCAAGTGCACGTACACACACACACTCACACACACACAGCTGGGTTTTCCTGGGGCCCTTAATCCTTCAAATTCATTAGCACTGAGCCCGAATAATGCATATTTTCTAACCGTCTTCCTGTTACACACGCACGCGCGTGCGCACACACACACACAGACATACACCAAAAACTGTCCCCACCTGGAGCCTAGCTCACAGGTATTAAGGGTAAAGCTCTTAAAGTCAACTCAGTTCCCAGGGATTCAATTAACCTTTCTCTGGAAACAGTCTCATTAGGAAATCGCCTTCCTCGCCAATATTGTGAGCCAAATGTCAGGATTTAAATATTACCCAGGCCAGGCAAAGTTATATTTGAAATATTAATGGCCAAGGATTTAAAAACATTAGTGGCTCTTCTAATGAACAGACCATGAACAGACTCAAACTTAGAGTAATGAGCACATTCCAGAGGCCCCTGGAGCTCTGCTGCTTCTGTATTCTCACCCCCAGAACCACGATCATTAGGCCAACAGTGACCACGGGCCGCAAGGGGAGGGGGGGACGCTTCCACCGGTTATGATTAATTCATCAGCAAAGAAAGCACTCACAGAACGGTCTCCTGACACTTTCCCCCAGTGACCATGAGGAGGGGAACTGGGAGAGGGAGGGCCCAGCATCCTTCCCCACGCTCTGCCTCTGCTCCTCTCGTCGCCCGACCAAGAAATGAGCCGTTAGCAGGACAGCATGGAGGCACAGACACCCTCATGCAGCATCTACAGGAACATTTTGGAGCAACCTTGTGACGGGTCCAAGAAGACTCCAGGGACAGCTGACAAAAGCAGGACTGTCCTCTCGCCATGAGGCTCAGAAGGCTGGCGGTGGGAAGCCCAGACCCTGTGAATGCCCCAGTGCTGGGCTCTGCGCCTGCCCTCCACGGGCATATCCACACCATCCCCCAGGCAGCCTGTTTTACACCCCAGCCCACCCTGGAGCTGGCGGAGCCCTGCGTGAGACAGAACCCTCACTGGCCCTGTCTCCCTTTCTCCTGGGCTTTTCCAGCAGTTCTAAGGCTCCAGAGTTATAGACACAAGATCCCATTCCCTCTCCTGATACCCTGATGTTCCAGACCCACTCCTGGCCCCTGGGGGTGGCCCCCATCTCCTTGGTCAGTCCCTGTCAGGACTGCCTGCCCCTTCCCACCCTCCTTGGCAACTTCAACCTCCCTCACCCTCCCTCGCCTTCTGAGGGGGCCAAGCGCTCCCAAGAAGACACCAATGCTAGAGCAGTCGACAGCACGGCGGCTCTGTGGCTGAGCACGGTGTCTCGGGCACCTACCCTATCCTGTCAATCAGGTCCCAGAGCACGTTGGGCGTGGGCACCAGGGGGGAGCCATCGTACAAGACCACAGCCGCCCCTGTGGCAAGAGCGGACACCATCCAGTTCCACATCATCCAGCCAACCTGGAACAGACAGAAGGAACACAGTGTCAACCGAACGCTGGGCCAGGTGCCCTTGCTTCTGCCACTCAGCTTCTCACGTCCCTAGAAAACCTCCTGAAACTGAGCCAACAGTTGGCAAGAACTGCCCATCTCCGATGCACGACACTTCACCCCAGCAACTCCACGCCAAGAGTTTCTTGTACAGATCCATGCACATGTGCACACTAAGATGGGTCAAAGGTGGTGTACTGCAGCCTCGCTGGGAGATGGAAAGCAAGGAGAGGTCCACCAACACAGAAGCGGCCCCACACACGCACATCTACTGTGGAACACCGCACACGAGTCCGTGAAGCCGCATCAGACATTTGGAACAGCACGTGGCAAGCCTTCAGGAGTCAGCCCACCGCCGCCATTCACAAGAATGAGGCCTGCGCGGACGTGGACCAGTCTCTGAGCTTACGTGTAAAACAAGCCAGCAGATGGGGTGCAGCATAACCCTGTCCACACACAGGAAAGCATGGCTGTGCACAAACCCAGAGATCCAGGCAGGCATCCACACATGCCATAGGAACACGCAGACCGCGTGTGTGAGCACGACCAACGCGGCCACCCCCGGCCCAGGAGGACCCTGATGTCTCAGCGTGTGAAGGTTATTCGTATGCAAAGAAGGCTTTTTTTTGTTGTTGTTATTTAAAAAACATTTTAAGGCAAAAAGGTGCTCACAAACCCACTGGCAACCGTGTTCCCATCCATGCAGGGGGAACTGTGGGCGGTTCCGGAGCTAAACCAACACAGCAAGGGAACCAAGGAGCCAGGGAGCCGGAGGAAAGCTCCAGCAGGAATGTCCTCCCGGGAGGCAGGGAGGGCCAGGAGGATGCCCCGCCCCGTGACCTTGTGCAGGTCCCACAAGGGGGACCAGGCACCACATGAGGCACGCCAAGCGGCCCACCGATACAGCCTGGTTAAGAACCCCCTGGTTAAGACAAGGGCACTTAAGAGACAACCAGCACAGAGGCTCAGCAAGCAGTCACCGATGGCCTGGGTGATGGGCTCAAGAACCCAGCGGGCCCCTGAAAAGCTACCTGTCCTTCCCCTCAGCGACACCAGCGCTGGGGTCACCCAAAAATCTCAAGTTAGTTAAGCTGCCTTTTCACCAGGTTTTAATATCCCTAGGTGAGTTTCTTTCACTAAGGAATTATTCTTAACAAAAGAAACCAGCGCTGGGCAGCCCAAGCAGCACCGTGACCCGGACAGTTCACTGTCCGAGGAAGCTGTAAAGTCCATCAGTTAGGGACGCGGCGCAGGCCTGGCTCGGGCTGCGGGGATCCCCGCAGCTGCTGTCACCCAAGGCTGGGGGCGCCAGCATGCCCCACAGAAAAAGCCACCTGCCCATCCCTCCCGAGCAGAATGCTTCAGGAAAAGTGAAATGCCTTTGGGAAAACCGCTCCAGATCTGAGTTCTTTTCATTATGTTCTTGCCCTCGATGTAAAACCCTGGCATCTTAAACCGTGAGTCCCAGGGAGGCAGCTGAGTTGAATATCGTTGCACCTGCCAGGGTCTCCCTGCAACTCAAAAGACGCTCCATCACACCGCTAGGCTTTCTGCATGAAAAGGGCCCATAGCCTGGCAGTGCCCGGCACCACTGGCCTGTGTGCGGGAAGGGGGGAGGAGGGTCGGGGATAAATCCCTGCAGCTGAGGGGAACCCCAATCACCGGGCCCAAGGCCTTGATTTTCAGCTGGACACGCCGAGTGACGAGGCAGCCTGCGCATGGCCACACATGCGGAGTGCTCCCAGAGTGAGTGCGTGGAGTGCCGGGCTCTGTCCCCAGGGGCACAGCCAGGGCCCTGGCCATCAACTTCACGGGCTGGGAACACATTCGGTTTCCTTAAAAACTCAACACAGAATTGTCATCCAGAAAACAGAGCTAAATCACTCTGAAACCTTTGGATATTTGCAGTTAGAAAAAGCCAACTTCAAGTTTTTCTCTTTTGGAATAAAACACTACTTCCTTTAACTCGTCCTAAGTGTTCATCTTACAGAGTTCAACGAGGACAGGAGTGTCTCCAACTACTTGAACCCAGGCTTTGGTTTAATGATGCATATCCCACACTAAGCCAGGAGAATGTGCTGGAGGCAGGGTCCCATCCGTCCCACGTCCAGTGACGTCTGACCCGGAGGACGCTGGCTTCCACTGTGCTATCTGCCTTTCCTGGGCACCTGGGCCCCGTCCTTGCTCAGCGAATGCAGCAGCCTCTCCAGGATTCTAGTGAAACACCCCAGGGAGAAGCGAGGTGGCCAGGCAGACCAGCTGGGTACCCGGGCTCGGCCACAAGGTGCACCGGCAAGGATTCGGGCCAGAACAGAACTCCTTCTGTGAGTGGGGCGCCCGGGTGGCTCAGTTGGTTCAGTACCCAAGTCTTGATTTCAGCTCAGGTCACAATCTCAGGGTTGCAGGATTAAGCCCCACATCAGGCTCTGCCCCTCTCCCTCTGACCCTGCCCCTGATCACATGCTCTTGCATGCGCTCTCTCCAAAAGAAATAAAATAAGTCTTTAAAAAAAACAACCACCACAACTCCTCCTGTGAGGGCAGCGCCAGCCAGCACACGCATGGGCTTAGCGTGGGGGCAGCTGGAGCCACAGGCCCACACCCACGGCAGGGACACGGGGCCTCCGGGGCTGGTCCTGCAATGGGGAGCAGCTCCAGTCCCCAGCACAGTCTCAGGCCCAACCCAGCCTCCACACCCAGACCCCCTGCTGTCACAGTACTTGGGAGAGCCACCTGTATACATTTCCTATTTCCACTCCAACAAACTGCCACACTCTGAGTGGCCTAAAACACCACAAATGCATTGTGTGAGAGTTCTGGAGGCCAGAAGTCCAAAGTGAAGGTGTCGGCAGGACTATGCGCCTTCAGGAAGCTCTCGGGAGGAATCTCTTCCCTTGCCTTTTCCAGCTTCAAGAAGCCACTCCCGCCCTCTGGCTCGTGCGTGACCCCACCTCACTCTGAACTCTGCTTCCCTCGCCCCACCTCCTCTCTGACGCTGGCCCTCCCGCCGCCCATGTACCAGGACCCGTGTGCTCCCGTTGGGCCCACCCGGCTCACGCAAGAGAATGCCCCCGTCACAAAACCCGTGACCGAATCACACTGGCCCTGAAGGGACCAAAGCGAGTGACGGGAGGGGCGCAGCAGACAGGAGGGCACTGCCCTGATACACAGCCCCGTTCCTGGCCCCTGGTGCCCTCGGAGCCCGCCTACCGTGGTGTAATACAGCAGGATGTCTCCGCTGCCCATGTTGCCGTGAAGAATGTGCTCCTTCAGGTGCTGGATGAGGGTGCCCTGGGGAGAGGCGGGACAGCAGTGTGAGCGCACACGGCCCAGACGCAAAGCCCCAGGGGGAGAAGCCGGCCTCCCTTCCCTTTCCCGGAGGAAGCAGACTTCTGAGCGCGCTCGCCTGGATGAGCGGAACTCCTGCGGCACCCTGCGACCTGACCCGAGAGTCACCGAGCAGCCTGCGAGCTCGGCAGCCACAGAGATCAGGAGCACCGTGGGACCCCAGCCCCAGACACAGAGAAGTGGGGAGGCAAAGTCACGGCCAGGGGCAGAAGGACGGGAGCGTGGCACGACAGCACGCGCCTGCAGCACGTGGACCCGGGAGCACGGTGACAGGGAAGCACTGGGGGGGTGCGGCTGCCACGTCTCCGCAGCGCACTGCGAGCCTCACACCGCGACACCCTGCCTTCAGCCCAGACACCCAGTCAGTCCCCAGCCCCCATGCACCGTCCACTCTTTCTTGACCTCAACGTTTAACGGGAAGTGTACACGCACGGCCCGATGCTCCAGAGCAGACAGCATGACAAGCCCCCCCCCCCCCGCCCCCCTTCTCCGGCAGCCGAGCATCACGTCCTGTGTGTGTTTCCAGGTATACTCCTGGCCTATCAGCGTGTATTCATTTACGCTGGCTTTTTTACTTGCACACATTGCCCTGCACTTTGATCTTTCCAGGTAACATACCTCGGAGCTCTTTATCCGTGCCCCGAGAGCTCCCTTGTGTTTTATTTTCAGCTCTGTAATACCCCACCGCCCACACCCCTCCTGCCGAACTTGTCCTGTCTGTCTGTGGCTCACAGGGCAGAGGGGGAGCACCCCACCTCCGAGCGCCATGTGGAGGGCAGAGCAAGGGGTCCTGCACCAGCCACTTAAGTGTCCCCTCAGCCTCGGTGCTCCCATCTGTGCGTGGATCTCATACACGATCCCAAGGCTACATGGGGCACTGCCCTTCGGGGGCCCCTGCAGAGGCCAGCCACCATACTTCAGTCTGCTCCACAGATGGGAGCACCTGGCTGGTGGCAATGGGCCCCCGTTGTTTCAGGACTATCGGGTCTGAAGCAAGGACCTATGTATCACAAGCAGCCTTTACAACCGATGTTCTTCATACCCAAGAGAAATAAAAACAAGCCTGCAGGCAGAGAGGATCCTTTCAAAGCTCAATGGAAACAGCCCTACCCAACAAATTCTCCTACCCCAGAGCACGTCCAGAACCAAGACCGTCGCCAGACCCACGAGGAGCAGCAGGGACCAGAGCCGCTCGGGGGCCAGGCAGACCCCAGCACAGAAGCTTCTGGGGGGGGGCGGGCAGGACCTTTCTGAAGGTCCCCAAGGCCACCTGCAGACCCCAGGTCTCTGGTGGCTTTATGGAGCGTGCATCATGGGGGTCGGGAACAGCCCCCCACCCGAGGGGGTCGCAAGCTTCGGTGCAAGTTGCACGACACAGCACTCTCCCTTGGAACCGGGCGGGGGTGGGGGGACCCGCCTGGGGCCAACAATGACTTCCGTGAGCATGAAGTGTTCACATGCCAAATCCACTGCCAGGGCCAGGGGCCCCCGACAACAGGAGCCTGCGGCGAATCCCCCTCCCCTGTTCTTACTTAGAAGCGTCATTTAGTTGAGACCTGTTTCTTCATCAGTGTGGTCTGCTTCAAGCCGGGCCTATTTATAACCCTACATCTGTTCGCCGGTGCCTTCTCCCCCTCCTCGCAGGCGGCACAAAACAAGCCAGGCTTTGCTTCTCTCCCAAGAATCTCTCTGAATGAACCTTAATTCACAGCAGTTTTGCTCTTAATTTTTAAGTATTTATGGCTGAGTCTGAGGAGAAGGAAGTATGAGCAACATGACTTTGTGCATCTCAAGCAAAAAGAGGAATTTAATTTCATAAAGAAGAGGGAGGCTGCTTTCTGAGATCTCTTGTCAACTCGGAAAACACAAGCCTGCAAACCAGGAACAGCACCCCCAGGAAAGCAGGGGGCCGGCCCTCCGATCCCTCGCTGTGGCCCTCCGTCCCGCCGTGGCCAAGGCTCCCGTTGTGGGACTCTTGAACAGAACGGGCAAGATGCTTAGTCACTTCTCTGGAGATGCAAGGGCCCAGGGAAGACAGAATCAGTATGATTTTTCCTGACTTTTCCATACTCTAAATATACCAGGCATGATGATTTTATGAGCAAGCCACATTATATCTAATACATTTTTATGTTCCTCGCCTAAAAAAGTGACATTCACTATGCAAAAAGCACTAAAAATAAAAGTGCCGTTAGACATTTCAGTTTTTTCCTAAAATGTCAGTTGTTTTGCCACACATACTATCCACCCCGTCTACAAGGTTTCTAAAAACGCTCCGCTCTGCAGCTCGTTAACGGGCCTGTGACCAGGCCGACTAGAGCTCCCCTCTCCAGGGAAAATGTGATTCCAGCAACCAGAGCAAGTGACATCTTACTGTGTGTGATGTGTGATGTGTGTCTGTGTGTGTCTCCACACACCTGATGTGATTTAATAAAACAGGACGGTTTGAACCAGGTCAACTCACTCCTACAAAAAGGCAACTCAGTGTGGCCAGTGCTACTTGCAGAAATAAAGTGTCCCCCTCCCTCCTGCCCTGTGGCTTCCTGAGAAGTCGCCCACAGGCTCCCGGTGTATATAACCTGCAATCAGACCTTCAGCGAGTCTAAATCCAGGTAATAATGGAGCCGTGCTAAGTCCTTTCCCCATTCTGATGGAAACGCTCTGTGAAAAGCTGTGTAAGGCTTTAAAATGATTCAAATGTAAATGTCCCCTTTTAATGGGAGGGATTCAGACTGCTTCTAGGCATAGGAAACATCTGTAAAAGCTAAATGAACTAGAATAAGAGAAATTCCATATTTGATTTTCAAATGCTACCATCTTATGAAGCAATAGCTAGAAAGCCATTTGGGAACAGGAGCTTTCTCCTCTTGGACAACCCCCTTCTTCTGAGCAGGGCGAGAGAGAAGGCCATGACAAGGTTTGACCAAGAGCCTGTGGGTTTTTCTCCTCCCTCCAGGCTAAGCCAACTGAGGGAGAAGTGGGAAAGCGGGTCTGGAGAGGGCTGCAGAGCCGGCCGGGCAAGAAGCCCAGGGCGCCTGGAAGGAGCACCACAGGCACGGAGCACGGGGACTGGCCCAGGAGACGTCGGAGCGCCAGGCGGGGACTGTGCCTGAGTCAGAAAGCAGCTTTCCCATCAAGGCCAGGAAGACATGAGGAGGCCAGGAGGGGTCACAGTCGGAGAAAAGTAGCAAGTACACCCAGGAATGGTATCTCTGAAGAGTGACCTGGTTAGATGACAAGTACGGAGTAAACGGATGTCGGCTGCCTCCTGACCAGACATACGGAGAAAAACCCATCATCGTTTCCAGAAGGTGTCACCCAGATCTAAGCAGCAGGACACATCCAACGCATCAGGGAGCCATTGTGCAAGACCAGCAGCCACACTCCCAAAATGCCAATGTCGTCCCGGGGGGAGGAAGGCCGAGGAGCTGCTCTGGAGCACAGACCCGGGGTGGGGGGGGGAAGCAGGCTGCTGCGTGGGAGGTCGTGGGGGGGAGTGGAAGCACCTGGACGGGGGCCACATGTCACACGACAGTATCACATGGACGCCCATCTTCCTGAACTCGACGACCGTACAAGGGGTTTGTGAGGGAGCGTTCTTGTTCCCCGGAGACGCGCGCTGAAGTATTCGGGATGAAGGGCCGCACCCTGCAACCCACTCTCAAGGGGGTCAGCAAGAAGCAAAAGAATGTGTGTGTGTGTCTGTGTCTGTGTGTGTGTGTGTCTGTGTGTGTCTGTGTGTGTGTGTCTGTGTGTGTGTATCTGTGTCTGTGTGTGTGTATCTGTGTATCTGTGTGTTGTCTATGTGTGTCTGTATC